>NC_084558.2:8290827-8590827 GCF_033978685.3 Nerophis lumbriciformis | reverse complement strand
AAAATGAGTAAAATTAACTGTTAAAGGTTAGTACTATTAGTGGACCAGCAGCACGCATAATCATGTGTGCTTACGGACTGTATCCCTGCAGACTGTATTGATATATATTGATATATAATTTTGGAACCAGAATATTAATAACAGAAAGACACAACCCTTTTGTGTGTATGAGTGTGAATGAGTGTAAATGGGGGAGTTAGGTTTTTTGGGTTGGTGCACTAATTGTAAGTGTATCTGGAGATTTTTATGTTGATTTAATAAAATAAAAAATAAAAAAATAAAAAAACGATACCGATAATAAAAAAAACGATACTGATAATTTCCGATATTACATTTTAAAGCATTTATCGGCATCTCTAGTTTTTGTGTCAAATAAATACACTTAAAGTTGGATATAGTGCAGTCCCACATAATGTGACATTGTATATAACGAGATCATGCTGTGGACCCCAAATGTTCGTCTGTTTTCTTCCACCAGAGTCAATTGCGTAGGTTTTCACCAAATTATTGGGTATTTATGAACTTACACAGTAAATCTTTATGAAAGTCTTCAAAAAGAAGGAATTAAAATAAATAAATACAAATAACAAAATATCGACCCACTGATGTCCAAACCTACTTACTGGTGGATTATGTTACGTGGGAGCACAATCCACAATGCAGGTTTAGGCAGCCGAGTTATAGTGCATAACTTCTTCGAAAAGAAAAGGGTGACAAATAGGTTTGGTTGATATCAGCACTTCAGTCATCAACAATTATATCATCTGAGAAATGGACATTGTAACAGTGTAGGTCTGACTTCGTAGGATGTGAACATAGTAAGCTCAGAAAGCATAAGAACAAGTATATACACTTGATTATTTACATTTGATTATTTACAATCCGGGGAGGTGGGATGTGGTGGTGGGGGAGGGGGGTGGGGGGGTTGTTGCCATCCACAAGCTTCTGGCAAGCTTCTTGTTGAAAATCAGGCTAGAATTAAGGTTTTAGAATGGCCTTTCCAAAGTCCTGACTTAAACGTGTGGACAATGCTGAAGAAACAAGTCCATGTCAAAAAAACAACAAATTTAGCTGAACTGCACCAATTTTGTCAGGAGTGGTCACAAACTCAACCAGAAGCTTGCCAGAAGCTTGTGGATGGCTACCAAAAGCGCCTTATTGCAGTGAAACTTGCCAAGGGACATGTAAGCAAATATTAACATTGCTGTATGTATACTTTTGACCCAGCACATTTGCTCACATTTTCAGTAGACCCATAATAAATTCATTAAAAAAAAACAACTTCATGAATGTTTTTTGGGACCAACAAGTATGTGCTCTCACAAAATAATAAGAGTTGTAGAAATGATTGGAAACTCAAGACAGCCATGATATTATGTTATTAGGGCCCGCAATGGCCCATTGCAAAAGGACTCCCACAGGGAGTCCTTATGCAATGGGACATAAGGACCTATTGAATTTCTAAGGTTTTATTCTTTATTATTATTAGGGCCCGCCATGGCCCATTGCAAAAGGACTCCCACAGGGAGTCCTTATGCAATGGGACATAAGGACCTATTGAATTTCTAAGTTATTCTTTATTATTCTTCCGCCGCCTCTTTGAGCACTAATTTGACCCACTTAACATGCTTCAAAACTCACCAAATTTGACCCACCCATCAGGACCTGCGAAAATTGTCTTTTAATACAAAAACCAAACCGCAAAAATCAAAATTGCGCTCTAGCGCCCCCTAGGAAAAAAAAAAACTAGACTGCCTGTAACTCCCACTAGGAAGGTCAGAGAGACATGAAACAAAATCCTCTATGTAGGTCTGACTCAGACCTAACTTTCATAATGGTACATTCTCGGGCTAAAATCAACAGGAAGTTGGCAATTCCCCCTTCAAGACAAAAAAGTACTAAAAACAGTCACTTTTGCCTCTTTGAGCTGTAATTTGACCCCCTTAACATGCTTCAAAACTCACCAAACTGAACACACACATCAGGCCTGGCTAAAACTGTGATCTAATGAAAAAACCTAACCCCAAATCTAAAAATTGTGCTCTACAGCAATTTTTTTATAAAACGCACAAAAAACTGCTCCTCGGATGAAAAATCTGACAAAACTGCCTGTAACTCCGACTGGGAAGGTCGGAGAGACATGAAACGAAAACCTCTCCGTAGGTCTCACTTAGACCTACATTTCATAAATTGACAACCCCCAGCAAAAATATGCAGGAAGTTTGCTATTCCCCCTTCAACAACAACATTTTTGTTAAAACCCGTCCCCTTTCTTCAAACATTATCTCCTCTGAGCGCGTTTGTTGTTTCGGCTTCAAACTAACACAGGAGAGAGATTGAACCCTTCTGATTAAAAGTTGGTGAAAGAGTTGTGATACCTGCTCCGGTTTTGATTTTATGACCCTTCAAAGACCCGCTGCACTGATGCTCCTGCGGTGCTGTTTTTTTTAAGATGGCTGCTCAAAAGCAGCAAGCACCAACGTGCCCACACAATGCAGAAAAGGTAGGTACACTAGACAAAAGTCTTGGGACACTTCAGACTAAAAGTAGACAAAAGTATTGGGACACTTAGGACTAGCACCTGCCAAATACGCGGGCCCGACAAACGCTGCTTGCAGCTTTAATTATTATTATTATTCTTCCGCCGCCTCTTTGAACACTAATTTGACCCACTCAACATGCTTCAAAACTCACCATATTTGACACACTCATCAGGACCTGCGAAAATTGTCTTTTGATAAAAAAACCGAACCCCAAAAATCAAAATTGCGCTCTAGCGCCCCCTAGAAAAAAAAAAACAGACTGCCTGTAACTCCCACTAGGAAGGTCGGAGAGACATGAAACAAAAACCTCTATGTAGGTCTGACTTAGACCTAGTTCTCATAATTGTATGTCTTCGGGCAAAAATCTACAGGAAGTTGGCAATTCCCCCTTCAAGACAAAAAAGTACTAAAAACAGTCACTTTTGCCTCTTTGAGATGCAATTTGACCCCATTAACATGCTTCAAAACTCACCAAACTGAACACACACATCAGGACTGGCAAAAACTGTGATCTAATAAAAAAACCTAACCCCAAATCTAAAAATTGCCCTCTACAGCAATTTTTGAATAAAACTGATAAAAAACTGCTCCTCGGAAGAAAAAAATTACAAAACTGCCTGTAACTCCCACTGGGAAGGTCGGAGAGACATGAAACAAAAACCTTTCTGTAGGTCTCACTTAGACCTACATTTCATAAATTAACAACCCCCAGCAAAAATCTACAGGAAGTTTGCTATTCCCCCTTCAACACCACAGTTTTGTAAAAACCCGTCCCCTTTCTTCAAACATTATCTCCTCTGAGCGCGTTTGTTGTTTCGGCTTCAAACTAACACAGGAGAGAGATTGAACCCTTCTGATTAAAAGTTGGTGAAAGAGTTGTGATACCTGCTCCGGTTTTGATTTTATGACCCTTCAAAGACCCGCTGCTCAAAAGCAGCAAGCACCAACGTGCCCACACAATGCAGACAAGGTAGGTACACTAGACAAAAGTCTTGGGACACTTCAGACTAAAAGTAGACAAAAGTATTGGGACACTTAGGACTAGCACCTGCCAAATACGCGGGCCCGAACAACGCTGCTTGCAGCTTTAATTTACAAGTGTATATGTAAACTTTTGACCACGACTGTAAGTATAAGGAGTTCATACATTTACCATTAAATCAATGAAATGTCATTTATGTTCTCCCTAATCACGAGTGCCTCAAAGGGCTTCAAAAACTCACAACGACGTCCTGTTTTTATTTTTTTTTATTTTGCGTGATGTGCGGTTAAAAAGTGTTCCCTGCTCGGATGGTGTCGCCGGGCGGTGAGAAGGTCCGAGCGGCTGACGCAATGCTGCCAGCGGGAGACCAACGTCACTCCAATCAGCGCTCGACCACGCTGCGTGTAAGTACATACTCTCCCACTCTATTATACGACAACAACAACAACAACAACAACAAGTAGCACATGCTAGCTCACTTCTTCTGTTCCGCGCTGTTTTTAAAAAGAAACGCCGCTGTGGGAAAGGTTGCGTCTCACCTGTGTCGCGCTACGTCCCGCGTGAAAGAAACTTCCTCGTATCCTCGTGTGCGTGTTTCTTTCACTTTATCCACACACGCATCCAACACACACGTGTGCGCGCGTGCGTGCGTGTGTGTCAAGCATGCGGTCCCCTACCCCCCGCAGGGTAAGTAAAGGGTTAAAGAGGTAGATCTGGTTCCAGCCAGTTCTCTCCTCCCCAGACGCCCAAACATCAACTTAAATAAACCCTTCAAGGCTGTTGGTGCTGTCATCGTGAATAAATTACACGTACACGTCATTCAGTTAGTTTAAACTGCTTGTGTGCATCAAAACAATAAAGTGTTTTATAAGGGGTGGCTGTTTTGATTATAAGCTTGATAACAAATAGGGCAGGGCTCCTCAAAATCTGGGCCGCGGGTAGTCCCAAGTAAAAAAAAAAACAAATAAAAAAATTATTTTTATTTTATTTTTTAATTATTTTTATTTTTTTAAATCTGTCCTTCCGAATTCATTTTCTACCGCGTGTAACTCTCGGTGTCTCCTCGCTGCTCAGGCAAATCATCCATCCATCCATCCATCCATCTTCTTCCGCTTATCCGAGGTCGGGTCGCGGGGGCAGCAGCCTAAGCAGGGAAGCCCAGACTTCCCTCTCCCCAGCCACTTCGTCCAGCTCCTCCCGGGGGATCCCGAGGCGTTCCCAGGCCAGCCGGGAGACATAGTCTTCCCAACGTGTCCTGGGTCTTCCTCGTGGCCTCCTACCGGTCGGACATGCCCTAAACACCTCCTTAGGGAGGCGCTCGGGTGGCATCCTGACCAGATGCCCGAACCACCTCATCTGGCTCCTCTCGATGTGGAGGAGCAGCGGCTTTACTTTGAGCTCCCCCCGGATGACAGAGCTTCTCACCCTATCTCTAAGGGAGAGCCCCGCCACCCGGCGGAGGAAACTCATTTCGGCCGCTTGTACCCGTGATCTTGTCCTTTCGGTCATAACCCAAAGCTCATGACCATAGGTGAGGATGGGAACGTAGATCGACCGGTAAATTGAGAGCTTTGCCTTCCGGCTCAGCTCCTTCTTCACCACAACGGATCGATACAGCGTCCGCATTACTGAAGACGCCGCACCGATCCGCCTGTCGATCTCACGATCCACTCTTCCCTCACTCGTGAACAAGACTCCGAGGTACTTGAACTCCTCCACTTGGGGCAAGATCTCCTCCCCAACCCGGAGATGGCACTCCACCCTTTTCCGGGCGAGAACCATGGACTCGGACTTGGAGGTGCTGATTCTCATCCCAGTCGCTTCACACTCAGCTGCGAACCGATCCAGTGAGAGCTGAAGATCCTGGCCAGATGAAGCCATCAGGACCACATCATCTGCAAAAAGCAGAGACCTAATCCTGCAGCCACCAAACCGGATCCCCTCAACGCCTTGACTGCGCCTAGAAATTCTGTCCATAAAAGTTATGAACAGAATCGGTGACAAAGGGCAGCCTTTGCCACCAGTTATGTGGTCAGATGAAACAAAAATTGAGCTGTTGGGCCACAATACCCAGCAATATGTTTGGAGGAGAAAAGGTGAGGCCTTTAATCCCAGGAACACGATTCTACCGTCAAGCATGGTGGTGGTAGTGTTATGCTCTGGGCCTGTTTTGCTGCCAATGGAACTGGTGCTTTACAGAGAGTACATGGGACAATTAAAAAGGAGGATTACCTCCAAATTCTTCAGGACAACCTAAAATCATCAGCCCGGAGGTTGGGTCTTGGGCGTGTTCCAACAGGACAATGAACCCAAACACACGTCAAAAGTGGTAAAGGAATGGCTAAATCAGGCTAGAATTAAGGTTTTATAATGGCCTTCCCAAAGTCCTGACTTAAACGCGTGGACAATGCTGAAGAAACAAGTCCATGTCAGAAAACCAACAAATTTAGCTGAACTGCACCAATTTTGTCAAGAGGAATGGTCAAAAATTCAACCAGAAGCTTGCCAGAAGCTTGTGGATGGCTACCAAAAGTAGAAACTTGCCAAGGGACATGTAACCAAATATTAACATTGCTGGATGTGTGTAAACTTTTGACCCAGCAGACTTCATCACATTTTCAGTAGACCCATAATAAATTCATAAAAGAACCAAACTTCATGAATGTTTTTTGTGACCAACAAGTATGTGCTCCAATCACTCTTATCACAAAAAAATACGAGTTGTAGAAATGATTGGAAACTCAAGACAGCCATGACACTATGTTCTTTGCAAGTGTAAACTTTTGACCAGGACTATATAACTCCCTATATATATATATATATATATATATATATATATATATATATACAGGTAAAAGCCAGTAAATTAGAATATTTTGAAAAACTTGATTTATTTCAGTAATTGCATTCAAAAGGTGTAACTTGTACATTATATTTATTCATTGCACACAGACTGATGCATTCAAATGTTTATTTCATTTAATTTTGATGATTTGAAGTGGCAACAAATGAAAATCCAAAATTCCATGTGTCACAAAATTAGAATATTACTTAAGGCTAATACAAAAAAGGGATTTTTAGAAATGTTGGCCAACTGAAAAGTATGAAAATGAAAAATATGAGCATGTACAATACTCAATACTTGGTTGGAGCTCCTTTTGCCTCAATTACTGCGTTAATGCGGCGTGGCATGGAGTCGATGAGTTTCTGGCACTGCTCAGGTGTTATGAGAGCCCAGGTTGCTCTGATAGTGGCCTTCAACTCTTCTGCGTTTTTGGGTCTGGCATTCTGCATCTTCCTTTTCACAATACCCCACAAATTTTCTATGGGGCTAAGGTCAGGGGAGTTGGCGGGCCAATTTAGAACAGAAATACCATGGTCCGTAAACCAGGCACGGGTAGATTTTGCGCTGTGTGCAGGCGCCAAGTCCTGTTGGAACTTGAAATCTCCATCTCCATAGAGCAGGTCAGCAGCAGGAAGCATGAAGTGCTCTAAAACTTGCTGGTAGACGGCTGCGTTGACCCTGGATCTCAGGAAACAGAGTGGACCGACACCAGCTGGACTGCTGCTGAGTGGTCCAAAGTCATGTTTTCTGACAAAAGCAAATTTTGCATTTCCTTTGGAAATCGAGGTCCCAGAGTCTGGAGGAAGACAGGAGAGGCACAGGATCCACGTTGCCTGAAGTCTAGTGTAAAGTTTCCACCATCAGTGATGGTTTGGGGTGCCATATCATCTGCTGGTGTCGGTCCACTCTGTTTCCTGAGATCCAGGGTCAACGCAGCCGTCTACCAGCAAGTTTTAGAGCACTTCATGCTTCCTGCTGCTGACCTGCTCTATGGAGATGGAGATTTCAAGTTCCAACAGGACTTGGCGCCTGCACACTGTGCAAAATCTACCCGTGCCTGGTTTACGGACCATGGTATTTCTGTTCTAAATTGGCCCGCCAACTCCCCTGACCTTAGCCCCATAGAAAATCTGTGGGGTATTGTGAAAAGGAAGATGCAGAATGCCAGACCCAAAAACGCAGAAGAGTTGAAGGCCACTATCAGAGCAACCTGGGCTCTCATAACACCTGAGCAGTGCCAGAAACTCATCGACTCCATGCCACGCCGCATTAACGCAGTAATTGAGGCAAAAGGAGCTCCAACCAAGTATTGAGTATTGAACATGCTCATATTTTTCATTTTCATACTTTTCAGTTGGCCAACATTTCTAAAAATCCCTTTTTTGTATTAGCCTTAAGTAATATTCTAATTTTGTGACACACGGAATTTTGGATTTTCATTTGTTGCCACTTCAAATCATCAAAATTAAGTGAAATAAACATTTGAATGCATCAGTCTGTGTGCAATGAATAAATATAATGTACTAGTTACACCTTTTGAATGCAATTACTGAAATAAATCAAGTTTTTCAAAATATTCTAATTTACTGGCTTTTACCTGTATGTGTATGTATATGTATATATATATATATATATACATACACACACACACCCCGGCCACATTTTTTTTAACCCAATGCGGCCCCCGAGTCAAAAAGTTTGGGGACCCCTGTAATAGGCCATACAGATGCATGTCAGTGAATTAGAATAGCTTTGACAATTTAATATAATACAGTAGTTCAATGCAAAAAGTGGACAAGTCGCGATGAGGTGGCGACTTGTCCAGGGTGTACCCCGCCTTCCGCCCGATTGTAGCTGAGATAGGCTCCAGCGCCCCCCGCGACCCCAAAGGGAATAAGCGGTAGAAAATGGATGGATGGATGGATGGATGGATGGCAATGCAAAAAGTGAAACTGTTTTTTCTTTTCTTTCAAGTACCACCTCAGAAAACATTGTGACCAACATTCAAATACATTAGCGCGGCAGGCCTAAATATTCATTAAAAAAAAGGCAGGGGTTTTATTTAACTAGTATATTTAATAATTTTGGGCCACTGTAACATTACACACAGTTTGAACAGTAACACTGTGTTTGAATATTTTAATAAGTGATTCTTTGGCGGGGCAGCACGGTGGAGCCAGGGGTTAGTGCATGTGCCTCACAATACAAAGGTCCTGGGTTCGATCCCGGGGCCTTTCTATGTGGAGTTTGCATGTTCCCCCCGTGACTGCGTGGGTTCCCTCCGGGTACTCCGGCTTCCTCCCACCTCCAAAGACATGCACCTGGGGATAGGTTGATTGACAACACTAAATTGGCTCTAGTGTGTGAATGTTGTCTGTCTGTGTTGGCCCTGTGATGAGGTGGCGACTTGCTGCGAGGTTTGACTACCCTGGCTAAATTGGGGCCCCTACACAAAGTGTTATTTTGAGGCTCCTTTATTACAATGTGTTTCATACTTTTTTATCTATGTGAAACTATTTTTAAATCAAGCCTGAATTTAATTTGATACATGTTTTGTACAAAATGTATTTTCTTTTGTGCAAGATAAACATTTTACATAAATGTATAATGTTCCTGGCACATCTTTAGCCAGTATTTGAACCCAGCATGTCTTTATCAGCTCAGCACCAGCATTGTGCGCTACAGAAAACAGTGAAAGCATATGGGAAAAATTATCAGTGACAGAGTAGGATGAGACTAGGAATATGTTTGCAGTAAAATGATCATTTTAAAGCCCCTCTCATTCTTTAAAGATGATGTATGATGATGTCAATCTACATTTTTAAAATACTGTCTTGTGCTATAGAGCAAGGGTTCTTAAACATTTTGACCTCGGGGCCCAACTTTTTCTCCAATAACACTGCATTACTAATCTTAATCTTGATTTTAGGCATATTCAATGTTTATATCTTACATACTTACAGTTTAACAGGATAACCCTTGTCAAGTAATATGAAATATATTAGAGAGTGTTGGTGACGAACCCCAAGATGCAGAGATGGCAGACTTTGTGCAGGAAAACATGACTTTTAATGTCAAAAATAAAATGCAGGAAAACTGGAAACAGTTAAAAGCGTACAGGGAACATCTCCCAATACTGCAGTACTGACTGGAGGGCGAGGCAGGTATAAATAGTAGCCGGCTGATTGACACCAGGTGTGGCCAGGTGCCCAATCAGCCTCAGGCAAGGGGAAACCAAAATAAGAGCGCTGACAGGAAATACAACACAAACACAGAGGAAAAACTAAAACATAACCTAACTGTCAGGGACAAGCCTGACAAAACCATGTGTAAATCACAAATATTATTATCAAGGCTTAGGTCAGGCTGCTTACAAAAATAAATACTATTCAAATATACTGCAAAGCATGGGACTCAAAAACTGATGAAAAATAAATGTGCATACAATTTTGCATTGCTAAAATAAATATAACTACATTAATAAATAATAATACATATATTTCTGAAATAAACCATCAATAAAATTGAAGTGCAAACCAAAATACAGCTTCATTATTTTAGTCATTTTGTGCTTAAGAAACTTCTCTGTGACTTTAGCACCAGACTTCTTCTTTTTCTTTCATTGTCATTACTGCCACAAGTGGTGGGAAAGTGTATTACAACTGAGTACCGCTGCGACCAATTCAGATCACAGCTGAGAAATACATACTTTTTGGCGTCCCTCTCGGTGGCGTTCTCGGCCCTATGGTTACTTCTCAACAGGGCCTAAGAGTACTCAGTTGTAATACACTTTTCCACCACATGTGGCAGTAATGATATTAGCAAACAGAGGAATTCTGTCGCTAAAGTAATAGAAGTTTCTTAAGCGCAAAAATTATGCCTCTTGAAGCTGTATTTTCATTTGCACTTTAATGTTATGAACAGTTTATTTTAGAAGCATACATATTATTATTTATTATTAATTTAGTTAGAATGTATTTATTTTAGTACCGTGTAATTGTATGTACATTTATTTTTCAGCACTTTTTTTTTATAAGTCCCTTTCTTTACAGTATATTTGATATTTATATTTATCAGCACTACTGATAAATAGTAAATACCGTATTTTTCGGAGTATAAGTCGCACCGGAGTATAAGTCGCACCTGACGAAAATGCATAATAAAGAAGGAAAAAAACATATATAAGTTGTACTGGAGCCCGGCCAAAGTATGAAAAAAAACCTGCGACTTATAGTCTGAAAAATACGGTAAGTCTTATCACAATCACAAGTCTTATCATCAAGACTGAGGCGTTCTCAGATTGCAAATGAAACCACGCCCGCCCATTCCAAATGTATCATATTTTATCTTTTGAAAACGTACACCGTTTAAATATATATCTGGAAGTCCTCAATGCTATTTTTTCCCAGATGCGGTCAAAAATAAACTTCATGAACATTTTATAAATTCACTCCGTCACAACATTTGGTACACCTGCACACGCTCCGATCAATTTAGAGCCGGATAAAAAAACAGCTGATTTTACCAGCGTTTAAGTCACTGCATGTTGCCCATCGGTGTTATTATGCACATGCCAAGATTAGAACTGATACTTTATCCTACCTTGGCGTGTGTTTCCTCACAGCCTGCATGAGAGCTTGACTTAAGGCCTGATTTACTAAAGGTTTGTGCAAACTTCATAGAACATGCAAAGCTAATTTACTAAACGTGTGCAAAGGGGATTGCGTCTGTTAAGTGAGCAGAATAAGGCGTGCAATCCATCTTGTGTCTTTGTCTTTATGAATATGCAAAATATAGGCTGATCTGACATCAAAACGGCCACAGTATTGGGAGGAGAAAATGCAAATATATAATACAGCACGCGCAACGTGATTCATTAACACTCATCCTCGTTTCGTGAAGACTACTTTGCATTTTATTTAGAATGTGTCAGAAGCACGTGCAAACGGACACTGTGCCACAGGATCAAACGAGAATCCTCCGTCCTACATGTGTGTGTCAACATTTTGGACGGTCTGAAATAAATAATAATAGACATATCGTCTATCAAGCAACATCATTTTATAGCTGCTAAAGAACTTAAGGGGCTGATTAAAACAAATTAATATGTTTCGGTGTCATTTAGTATTTTCTAAATGACGCTCGTTTTTTTCACAGACAATATTATTGCAAAAAAATGTGTAATATGAATAAATCTTATAAATAAATCTTTGAGTATGCGTTTTTTGGTCTTGAGTGGAGTAAGCGCAGCCTCTCAAGCGCATCTTTGGCTGTAAAAATATGAAATAAGTGGTTTCATTGTAGATGCACTACACAACTCCTTCTAAAATGCCCATAAAAAGTGCTAGATTTCTGCTGCTTGTGTGAAATTGTAGCAAAACGCCACAGGTAGGAGCATGTTGGTATAAAATTAATGTGCAGTAAATGAGAGTGTTTCCGTTTCAGTAGACGCAACATCCTCATGTAAATAAGGCGGTCTGCACCACTTTTCAATTGCACACGCAGTCTTAGTAGATCTCACAGTACTAATAGTGCACACAATTTTATTGTTTGGATTTGGATCTTAGTAAATCAGGTCCTTAATGTCCAAATAAATACGTCCACCTCGCTGTGACGTCACAATGTAGCCAGACTGATAAATCCTGCCAACAGAGGCATCAAAAAAATGTGTGCAAGTTCACGCCAAAAAGCATGAACCTTATGATTTGATGCTGTCAGGATCTTGCTGCTCTGCTGCCGCCTATCACGACAAACACATTGGCACTGTTTAACACCAGTGTCCACCATTTTTAACATCTTTAAGTCAGAAAAGAGGAAATTCCTCATACAGTAGGTCCCCTTTAATTAAAATTTGACATTAGGGAAGGTATTCATATCAAATCAAATCAAATCAACTTTATTTATAGAGCACATTTAAAATTTACCACAGGGGTAGCCAAAGTGCTGTACAATGAGCAGGTTAAAAGATAAAACGAGTACCGAGCAAACACAACACAACACAAACAGAACACGATAAAAAATAAATAATTAAAATAGAATTAATAAAAACATAAAAACATAAAAACAGGATCACAGCAGGTGTATTATGGGGCGCCATTGCAGGATGGATATCACTCAGTGTTAAAAGCCATGGAATAAAAGTATGTTTTTAAGAGAGATTTAAAAACAGGAAGAGAGGAGGCTTGTCTAACACTCAGGGGTAGGTCGTTCCAGAGCTTGGGAGCAGCAACGGCGAAAGCTCTGTCACCTCTAAGCTTCAGCCTTGTGTCAGGGACCGTCAACAGCAGCTGATCGGCTGATCTTAAGGATCGGGTGGGGCAGTAAGGCTGAAGGAGGTCGGAGAGATAGGTTGGCGCGAGGTTGTTTAGACATTTAAAAACAAATAAAAGGAGTTTAAAATGTATTCGGTAACGCACAGGGAGCCAGTGAAGGGACGCTAAAATAGGGGTGATGTGCTCACGTCTGCGGGTCTGTGTTAGCAGACGAGCAGCAGAGTTCTGCACGAGCTGCAGGCGGGCGAGGGAGGCCTGGCTAATGCCTACATACAGGGCATTACAATAATCAAGACGAGTCGAGATAAAAGCGTGGATTAATTTCTCAAGATCATGTCTTGATAGAAGCGATTTCACTTTCGCTATTTGGCGTAATTGATAAAAGCTTTTTTGAACGACGCTGCTGATTTGTTTTTCGAATTTAAAATCTGAGTCAAACTTTACCCCCAGGTTTGTGACAGAGTATGACCACATTCCTGGGTGGATCTGGAGTGAGAGGAATGTGGAGGGTGATTGCAATGCAATCTGCTGAAAATGGCGGAAAGCGCCACTCTACATAGCAACTGGCGCTGTGATCAAAGTTGGGAATGCAAAAAAACAAAACATTTGAAGATGTTAAACACTCTACTGCCGTCTGGCAGCTAAAGTGGATTGTGGGCACGCCCTAATTCGTCACATTTCTTGTGTCAAGTAAATCGTGACGAATGGGGCATATACGGAAAGGGTGACCCTGTTCACTGTATACACTCAGTTGAATGTTTCAAGAATGCATTTCTTCCTTTTTCAGACTAATTTGGAGAGTTTTGGCTTGCAGTTAATACACGCCTCAAACTCGGTATCAAAACAAATTTGAAAAATGGTAAAAAAAAAAGATCAATATAGAGGTGCTTTGATCAGAATTAATCTGTTCCAAAAGGTTAGATGAAAACCTCAGCATTTTTTCCCAATAAGAAATAATCCAAATCCAATTAATCTGTTCAGGACGCCCACAAATATGAACACAAAATGCTTTTCATAGAGAATAATTATAGTTTTACAGGCAGAAAACCAAGTGAAATATGATACAAATGATGAATTAAATGAATAAATGAACATTTAACATCACTCTGACCTTTTATTGAGGACAGCACTGATTGGAGAGGGCGGAGGGGAGCGTACATCCACACCTTCCTACTTTGCTACAAGTTCTTTTTTGTATTCAATACTAGTGTTTACCTCCCTTTTTATCAAAGTGCTAGCATTCGCAACTTTATTTTGCCACAAGCTGACTTATTTTGCAGTTGTACTCAATAAAAAAAAAAAAAGCAAAGAGACTGAGTCACCAACATGTGGGATTTTTTTGTATGAGCTTTCAATCCAATATTAGCTGAAATTTGGTATCTTGTACATCCACACCAATTCAGGGGATTTATTTTTTATTTTTAACTAACTCAATTTATATCTCAGTTTTACTTTCATTCGCAGTGTTGCTAAAATCAGTGCTGCATTCCTGTCCTTTATGAATGTAACAGCTGATCCTAGATTTGGCCAGATTGGTTTTGTTTTGTGGTTAGTTTTACACAAGCTACTTAATACAAATTCCAAAGAATTGACTGTAGACATTGAACCCTTTTAGTGACTGGGTATACATGCCTTTTCAACATTTAACATTTTACTTCCACAACACCTTCTCCACCTGCTTCTTTGGTAATATGCATAAATACTGTACAGCAGTGTTTTTCAACCACTGTGCCACCTATTTGGGTTAAAAATATTTTATGCAAACCAGTAATTATAATCTGCAAATAAAGTGCCGTTTTTGAGTGTTGGTGCTGTCTAGAGTTCGGCAGAGTAACCGTGTAATACTCTTCCATATCAGTAGGTGGCAGCAGGTAGCTAATTGCTTTGTAAACGTTGTATCTAATGCGTAAACCAAAAATAAACAAAAGGCGAGTGCCCCTAAAAAAGGCATTGAAGCTTAGGGATGGCTATGGAAAACGAAACTAAAACTGAACTGGCTACAAAGTAAACAAAAACAATGCTGGACGACAGCAAAGACTTGCAGCGTGTGGAGCGGATGGCGTCCACAAAGTACATCCGAACATGACATGACAATCAACAATGTCCCCACAAAGAAGGATAGCGACAACTGAAATAGTCTTGATTGCTAAAACAAAGCAGGTGCGGGGAATAGCGCTCAAAGGAAGACATGAAACTGCTACAGGAAAATACCAACAAAACAGGAAAAGCCACCAAAATAGGAGTGCAAGACACTACACACAGGAAAACACCAAGAAACTCCAAATAAGTTACGGCGTGATGTGACAGGTCGTGACAGTACACTTACTTTGAGACAAGAGCTATATTGATGCATGCTTGGTTATGGTTTGAATTCATATCCAACAATTGCAACAATGACTTTTTACTGTCAATATCAACTACCGAGTTTACATTTTTAATGTTTTCTGCTGGTGTTGTGCCTCCGCATTTTTTCAATGAACAAAAATGTGCCTTGGCTCCAAAAAGGTTGAAAAACACTGCTGTACAGTAACACACCTCCCCATCCTCACCCCCCAAATTATATTTTTTCCAGGTTTCTGCACAAAATGCTAGAGGGATTCACGCCGCCGCTTGTGTGTGGGATACTGCTGTGCGCCCTGTGCTTCCACCGAGCGTCTGAGCACGGAGCTGGGGCTAAAAAGCCCAACTTCATTGTCATACTTGCTGATGATATAGGATGGGGTGACTTGGACATCAACCAGCCTGAAAAGGGGACAAACAACACACCCAATCTCAACCTGATGGCCCAGCAAGGACTGAGGTATTGCATAATCATTGCTCCTCTTCATTGAGTCGTCATTGTGTTGGTGTTCCTAATGAAGTGGCTCAAGAGCAATACGATATCCCCCTGTCGTCTTTATTCATTGCAGATTGCTAGACTTCCACTCTCCGGCCTCGACCTGCTCGCCATCCCGCGCTTCCATCCTGACAGGCCGCTATGGACTCAGGAACGGGGTCACTCACAATTTTGCCGTTGGCTCCGTGGGCGGACTGCCTCTGTCTGAAGTCACGCTGCCGCAGCTGCTGCGGGAGGCGGGTTACTACACCGCTATGATCGGGAAATGGCATCTGGGCCACAATGGACCATATGGTCCCACACAAAGAGGTGACGAGGACTTAGACCTAACCAGGTAGCAACGGTGCAAGGTTGGAATTTAAATATAAATCATATGTGTCAAACTCAAGGCCCGGGGGCCAGATGTGTACCCCCCACTTCAATTTATATGGTCCGCGAAAGCCTGGAAATAGTATGTGTTAATGAAGTACTTTATACTTTTTTACTACCGTATTTTCCGGGCCATAGGGCGCACCGGATTATAAGGCGCACTGCCGATGAATGCTCTATTTCTGATCTTTTTTCATATATAAGGCGCACCGGATTATAGGACGCATTAAAGGAGTCATATTATTATTATTTTTTTCCTGAATTGAAAACACTTCCTTGTGGTCTACATAACATGTAATGGTGGTTCTTTGGTCAAAATGTTGCATAGGTTATGTTTTACAGATCATCTTCAAGCCGCTTTCTGACAGTCGCTTCCGGATGCGCCGTTTTTTGGGCGGTCTTATTTACGTGGCTCACCTTCGGCAGCGTCTTCTCCCCGCCATCTTTGTTGTAGCGGTGTAGCGTGCAAGGACAGGAGTGGAAGAAGTGTCAAAAGATGGTGCTAACTGTTTTAATGACATTCAGACTTGACTTAAATCAAAGGAGCAGCATCTCCTCAGCCGGAAATGTGTCTCGTGAAAAACCGTCCGACCGGAACTCTCTAATAACTAAAGTTCCTTGGGCGAATAATCTAACTCACTACACCGGTATGTTTTAGCGCGTTCATGGCGAGTTTACTGACAGATATAAGTAAGAACTTTACACTACTTTATATTAGAAATGGCAACAGTGGAGGATGAATGTCCCATAACTGTCTACTACGGTGTCAACACGGACTACAAAGGCGGACGCGCGCAATTTTTCAGGATTTATGCAGATCCCAAATACAGATCAGCAGGTACCAGAAGGTAAGAAAAGTTTCTTTTGCATAATATTGCGAAACAAAACACTAGATAATAAGTCTTACATTATACACACACCATAATAATACCAAAGTCATACTAAAACATTTTGATAAGATTTTTAAGCGCCGTGTGTAATGTTCTATATTTTCAATGGAACGTATGAAATGTTGGTGTTTACTTGAGTCATATTGTCGTCATAGTGCAGTCTACACATATCTCTTATGTTTGACTGTCATCTACTGGTCACACTTATTACACCATGTACCAAAAAAGCTTAGAGATCGGTAAGCAAAACCAGAATTATTCCGTACATTAGGCGCACTGTCGAGTTTTGAGGAAAAAAAAGGATTTTGAGTGAGCCGTGTAGTCCGGAAAATACAGTATATGTCTTCGTAACATTCGATTTTGAACAATAGAACAATGTAGTTGTTCTTTTCATTAAAAAAAGAAATCCATGTGCTGCATGCAAGTGTATATCTTAAACGTTAATATTATCATGTGTTCCAAAACATTTTTTTGGTTAAAATGAAGATAATCCAGCCATCCATTTTCTACCGCTTGTCCCTCTCGGGGTGACGGGGGCAGCTGGAGCCTATCCCAGCTGCATTTGTGCGGAAGGCGGAGTAAACCCTGGATAAGTCACCACCTCATCGCAGGGCAAAATGAAAATAAAGATTATTTATATATATATATATAAATCCCATAAACATCTGATTGACCTCTGATTTCAAAACAAGTTAAATAATTGTAAACTAAAAATCACAACAGATTTGTGGCAACTGAACTGCCAAGTTTTTTACTATTAAATCAACTTTGGTACCGCTTTTCCATTTGCAATAATACAGTATAAAAACAACCATAAAATGTGTGCTTCTAGGGATAACCTTTTTGCAGAACGGACTCTGATATTAACAAAATAAACAATAATGTAATACAAAATTATGTCTGTCTGTAAATAGCTAAAAATAAATAAAACCATGGACTAGTAGTACCTTTTTTTTCATTCCACTTACATTAAAATGCTGTGGGGAAAAAAAAACACCACCATTTTTTTGGGTAAAATTCTGGCGACTAAGCTGCCTGTTTTTTGTGTTTTACTGTAAAATCTAAAGATTTCTTTCACAGCGTACGTAAAAAAAATATATCAAATAATCAAATGCATGGGCAATGATGTACTATCCTTAAGCCAGGGGTGCTCATTACGTCGATCGCGATCTACCGGTCGATCTCGGAGGGTGTGTCAGTCGATCACCAGCCAGGCATTAAAAAAATAGTCCTAAAAATGAGCGATCATAAATCTTCACTATGACGTCACTTTCGTCACTTGATTGACATTCACGGCACCCGAGGGTCTTCTGAGATGACGCTGGCTGCTGCCAGCTCATTAAAATTACCAACTGGAAGGCGAGAAACACTTTATTTCAACAGACTCTGGCGCCGTACCTGTCGTCAAAACTCCAAAGACCGACTGCACAGTTGCACAATAAAAGCTCTGCTTCATCCTGCCTGCGCTACCAAAATAAGAGTCTCAGAAAGCTGGCGTGCACAAGCTAGCAAGCTACGGAGTTTGCCGACAATGTATTTCTTGTAAAGTGTATACAAAGGAGTACGGAAGCTGGACAAATAAGATGCCAAAAACCAACCACTTTCATGTGGTATTGGACAGAAAGGAGGACTTTTTTTCTCCTCCATTCGAAAATGCGGACGCTATCATCACCACTGTCTGATTCCAATCAATGCAAGTCATCACAATCAGGTAATACACCAACTTATATTCTTGTCTTCATGAAAGAAAGGAATCTATATGTGTTAAACATGCTTGTATTATCTTTAAACACTTTTAACTTATTAACAATATTAACTATATGTGTTAAACATGCTTGTATTATCTTTAACCACCTTTAACTTGTTAACAATATTAACTATATGTGTTAAACATGCTTGTATTATCTTTAACCACCTTTAAGTTGTTAACAATATTAACTATATGTGTTAAACATGCTTGTTTTATCTTTAACCACCTTTAAGTTGTTAACAATATTAACTATTTGTGTTAAACATGCTTGTATTATCTTTAACCACCTTTAACTTGTTAACAATATTAACTATATGTGTTAAACATGCTTGTATTATCTTTAACCACCTTTAACTTGTTAACAATATTAACTATATGTGTTAAACATACTTGCATTATCTTTAAACACCTTTAACTTGTTAACAATATTAACTATATGTATTAAACATACTTGTATTATCATTAAACACCTTTAATGTATTAACAATATTAACTATATGTGTTAAACATGCTTGTTTTATCTTTAACCACCTTTAAGTTGTTAACAATATTAACTATTTGTGTTAAACATGCTTGTATTATTTTTAACCACCTTTAACTTGTTAACAATATTAACTATATGTGTTAAACATACTTGCATTATCTTTAAACACCTTTAACTTGTTAACAATATTAACTATATGTATTAAACATACTTGTATTATCATTAAACACCTTTAATGTATTAACAATATTAACTATATGTGTTAAACATGCTTGCATTATCATTAAACACCTTTAACTTGTTAACAAAAACATATATTTCATAAATAAGTAAATATAAATTATATATATGAATGAGGTAGATCCCCACGACTTGATCAATTGAAAAGTAGCTCGCCTGCAGAAAAAGTGTGAGCACCCTTAAGCGAATCCTTTTACATTCATATTCATAGCTTAGATGTTACAAGCGGCCCTCTAAGGGCAGCTATGACTGCAATGTGGCCCTCAGCAAAAAACGAGTTTGATACTCCTGATATAGAGCATCAATAACAAGAAAACATAGCAGTCACCCCGAGATTAAAACAATTGTACAGAATTTTCCACCGGTTTAGGGTTCTGACGTCATTGGGTCCTTCTGGCAGTGTATCTTTTGACTTCTCACCCACTGTCCACTCAGTCCACCACCCTGCTGCTACTCTTTTTAAATCCATGCTGTGTTTGCAGTGTCTCTGCCTTGGAGTAGAATATAAACCCCTTATTAATAAACCATTAAGGTCTAAGTAAGTACTTTCAAATGAGAAATCAACCAACAACAGACGTATATTGATGAGCTAAACTAGTACAAACTAGAATACTTTTTAATTTGGTACGAGCTGATGTCAAAGTAAGAAATTATTTGAGGATTTTAAAATGGTAATATTCTGATGGATGCATTTTATTTCATTACGCACGAAAGACAAACAAATGAAGTGCATGGTTCCTTTAAGAAAAATTCAGATTTGTTCTTTTATTGTCTCTTGGACAGGTTTTGACTATTACCTGGGGGTCCCATACAGCAACGACATGGGTTGTACAGATGTACCTGGTTATAATCTTCCTCAGTGTCCCCCCTGTGACTCGTCTGGATCGCACATTTTAAGGTGGGTGGGGCTAGATTTCTATTAATTATTCAACCTTTTTGCTCATATGACGGGATTTTAATTGTTTTTGCTTATTTTAGACATGCATCCTATTTATAAAACCCGAAATGTAACTTCCACATGCAAGTGTGTATCACAAGCAACATGCATTTCAACCCAGTTGAATTGATAGTAAACCTGTGTACTTTTTGACTGACTTAATTTTCCTGTCAAAATGTGACTTCATTGTTGTAAAAAGCCAGTTTTACTGCACCGTTGTTGTGTCTTTAACTTAACATATTGTGATGCTTGCATGTGACTGTGCTCTATTTGTAGCCAGGGCGTTTATTTGTCTGAACTGCCAAGAAGACGGGGCGTTATTTGGAAGCAGGAAATAATTAAAAATAGAGTAGTAACACAACTTACACGCCTTATTGGTTCAACGTCACCCATTGAAATGAATTGAAATCAGTTTAATTGGTGCTTGGCGCCCCAAAACAGCACACATTTTAACATGCCTTTTAAAAGTATAACCACATTTTTTGATGATAGATATTGTATAAAAACAATACAATAGAATGTACTACTAAATACTACAGTCGTTTATGAAGAAATGTAATAATGTACAGCATTTACTTTGGAGAGTGGACTTCTACGGTATCTCCTTCCATCTGCTTCTCCATCATACACCGTCGACAGCTTTTCTTTGTTTTCATTGATAAATCTTTGCCGTTTAGATATTATTTTAACAGTCTTAGTTGGCTTTATCGACTCATTTTGCTTCAGTATGGTGCAGACTAGCAGTGATACGCTCCAACTACTTCGGCCATTTCTTTGATGATGTATTTCTTAAATTCAGTGAATATTATCCACTTCTTCTTCTCGGCACTGTCCTTCACACGGACTTTCTTCCTTCCCTTGGTTGGAAAACCAAGTTAAGTCGATCTCCAGCTATATATGCTAATGCAAGCGAGTAAGACAGTATGTTTTGGGCATTGTGACATTAGCTATGCCATTGTCTCAGTTTTTTACTTGTAACTTAAAGCATACTAATTAGGCCAGAGACAGCTTTTATCTCCCAACACAACCAATCTGGCGCCCGAGGCAAGATTTTAGGTGGCGCCCCCCCACATCGGCAGTGAAGTGTATATACTCACAAGAAACTGAATAGCTTTGTCTTTGACCTTTTTTTTTTTTTTACTTACAACTATACCTAATATATAAAGGGGTGGAAAAGTGACTATTACCTGCAGGGCAAACATTAGCTAACCAGAAGGCAAAAACAATGTAAACAAAAAACACCTGCTTAAAAGATCTAATACAAATGTCCCTGAGGAATGTAAGGTGGGAGTACTGTAATTACCTAACGTTACATTATTATTTTCCATAACAATTTAGCCCCCTCCAACAATATTAACCCGACGTTAAAACAAAACTAGCTATTTGATTAGCAATTGCCGAATCATGTAACATTAGCTTAATGCTAAAAAGCCAGGTTACCATCACATTCTGTAACAGACAAATAATTTAATGTAGGCTAACGTTACCTACCTGCTACCTCTGTCTTTTCTCGTTTCTCCTCCTCTTCTTTTCTCTTTTTTCTTCCCTGGGCACCTGACAGTTTTGGCCGTTTTGACATCTTGTGTTGATTTTTTGATGTGGTGACGTCCAAAAAGAGTCATGATACGGGAAGGGAGGGGGCGCACCGTGCGGGGGGAGGGGGGGGGGGGGGGGGGGCGTAATGTTGTAACAAATAATATTTCTATTAAATAGGCTTTACTTTGCATTTTAATTAACGTAGGATTATTTTTTGTATTTAGAAATAATAGTACCAACTTTTTTTTTTTTTCCTCCAACATTTGTGGCACTGGCGTGGCGCCCCCTGATGGACGGCGCCCTTAGCATTTGCCTATACGGCCTATGCCACGGGCCGGCCCTGTTTTTAAGGTGGGGCACTCTTAAGTTGAGGTAACACTATAAAAATGGGACCCATTACCTCCCTGCTTGGCACCCAGCATCAAGGGTTGGAATTGGGGGTTAAATCACCAAAGATGATTCCGGGGCGTGGCCACCGCTGCTGCCCACTGCTCCCCTCACCTCCCAGGGGGTGATCAAGGGTGATGGGTCAAATGCAGAGAATAATTTCGCCGCACCTAGTGTGTGTGTGACAATCATTGGTACTTTAACTTTAACTTAACTTTATGCTGTTGTACAGCAGTGGTTCTCAAATGGGGGTACGCGTACCCCTGGGGTTACTTGAAGGTATGCAAAGGGGTACGTGAGATTTTTTTTTAAATATTCTAAAAATAGCAACAATTCAAAAATCCTTTATAAATATATTTATTGAAAAATACTTCAGCAAAATATGAATGTATGTTCATAAACTCAGTGAAGCACAAGCTCAGGCTTCTCACTAAAATGTCTGTCAAAAAGAACAGTGAAAAGAAATGCAACAATGCAATATTCAGTGTTGACAGCTAGATTTTTTGTGGACATGTTCCATAAATATTGATGTTAAAGATTAATTTTTTTGTGAAGAAATGTTTAGAAATAAGTTCATGAATCCAGATGGATCTCTATTACAATCCCCAAAGAGGGCACTTTAAGTTGATGATTACTTCTATGTGTAGAAATCTTTATTTATAATTGAATCACTTGTTTATTTTTCAACAAGTTTTTAGTTATTTGTACATCTTTTTTTCCAAATAGTTCAAGAAAGACCACTACAAATGAGCAATATTTTTGCACTGTTATACAATTTGATAAATCAGAAACTGATGACATAGTGCTTCTTTATCTCTTTTTTTCAACAAAAAATGCTTTGCTCTGATTAGGGGGTACTTGAATTAAAAAAAATGTTCACAGGGGGTACATCACTGAAAAAAGGTTGAGAACCACTGTTGTACAGTATATGTTTTTTTTTTTGTTTTTTTTTTCCATTTTGGAAACAAAAAGCTTTTACAACATAACATCTTATTACCTCTTATTTTTTCAACTTTACTAATGGTTCGGAGTGCATGAGAAAGTGGAAAGGAAAACATAGCTCTTTTTTTTTTTCCATGATCATTTATGAAAAAGCATATTACACAACACAGCAGCAACATAACCGATGCTGTAATAGCAATTTCAAAATATGGAACTTTTCCTAGGATTCTAAGGGATTCTCATTTACCGGTACATGGACGCTAACTATTCATGATGCTTAAAATGCAGGTACTTCCAACTTGCCCACAGCCACAGTTGTTAATGTTTGTAATCATGGTTTGCATACAGTAGATCCTAGAAGGTGTTATTTACAGTATCCTGCATGTTGTAGATCTGGCTGTTATTCCAAAGTGGGTCTTCCTTTGATTGAAAACCGCAGCATCGTGGAGCAGCCCCTCAACTTATGGACGCTTACTGAACAGTACCAGTCTGCTGCACTCAGGATTATGCACAACGTGAGGTACAATGTAGGTGTGGAAATGATCATGAGGCTGAGCAAAACTGCTATAATCCTCCATGTCCGCGACTGTAATAAGTGTCCTCAACTTGAGCAACACATACTGTACATACTGTGTTTTGCTAAAGTTGAGAGTAAAGTGTACTGTGTGTAGAGGGGTTGCGTAGGAGGGTGAACCCTGCTGTTTGCAGCTGTGTGAGAGAAAACATGCTATAGTTGAGGGTCATGTGAAGGAGTAGCGGCTGACTATCAATCAA
Source organism: Nerophis lumbriciformis (assembly GCF_033978685.3). Classification (NCBI taxonomy): domain Eukaryota; kingdom Metazoa; phylum Chordata; class Actinopteri; order Syngnathiformes; family Syngnathidae; genus Nerophis; species Nerophis lumbriciformis. The sequence continues at coordinate 8,567,040 of NC_084558.2, read as the reverse complement.
GTCATGTGCTGACTAGCCCACACATGTGCAGGCTTCCAGAGAGCCAACATTCATCATCATGCTACAGGACACAACTTTAAAAGGGACTATTAAATAACCAACAAATTGTATTGCGGTATGTCAGCAGTGGCGAGCAGACACTTAGCAGCATGTACACGTCAAACGAGATAATTTTTGCACTGGAAATCATGAGACGAATCTAGAAGCTGCCTAAAAGGATACCTTGTGCTGGTCTATTGCTTTGCATTTCTTTTTTTCAACAGTGTTTGTACTTTACTTAAATCAATAACGGAGCAGCATCTTCTCATCCGGAAACAACCACACCGGAAACGTGTGTCCCGTGAAAAACCGTCCGACCGAAACTTTCTAATAACTAAATAAAGCTCCTTGGGTGAATAGTGTAAAGTCACTACACCGGTATGTTTTAGCGCTTTCATGGCGAGTTTACTGACAGATATAAGTAAGAACTTTACACTACTTTGTTTTAGAAATGGCAACAGCGGAGGATGAATGTCCCATAACAGGAAGATAGAGAAAAAGCAGAAGCTTATCGACTACAAAGGCGGATGCGCACAATTTTTCAGGATTTATGCAGATCCCAAATACAAATCAGCAGGTACCATAAGGTAAGAAAAGTTGCTTTTGCATAATATTGTGAAACAAAACACCAGATAATGTCTTACTTTATACACACACCATAATAATACTCGTATGTTTAAGCACATCAAGCGGTGCGGCTTCATAGCTTACCAAAGTCGTACTAAAACATTTTGATAGGTTTTTGAGCGCCGTGTGTAATGTTCTATATTTTCAATGGAAACATATACAATTTTGGTGTTGTTTACTTGAGTCATAGTGCAGTCTACACGTATCTCTTATGTTTGACTGCCATCTACTAAAAGGAAAATTTTTGCTAGTCTATTGCTTTGCATTTATTTTTTTAACAGTGTTTGCAGTAGGGTAGAACTGCATTACATCATATTTAAAGGTGTCTCTAATATTTTGGTCCTTCATGAGTGACTGGCACCTCTCAGTGTAAATACTACGAATACAATCAAAACAGATATATTTTTTGTCCGTAATCAGGAATTTCGGCGGCTCTTGTGTTGAACGTGTACTTAATGAAGCGTCTGTCTAATGTGTTTACCTAATGCAGAGGTCGGTAACCCAAAACGTTGAAAGAGCAATATTGGACCAAAAATAAAAAATCTGTCTGGAGCCGCAAAAAATGAAAAGCCGTCTTAGAATGAAGGCAACACATGACGTAAGTGTCTATATTGGCTATAATAGCCTACTATCAAAATGACTGTGTCGCAGGCTGAAGCAAACCTTCGTTGACAGAAATGTTGAAATTTAATATTTATTGTACACATTTTTACAACATTAGAAACCATTAGTAAATCAGAGGCTACTTAGAATGTGAGAACTCCAAAAGGTATGGATGTGTGTGTCCGAGTTAAAGGAAACGCATTCCGTCTTCTTTTAATGGATTTATTACAATCTTTGGCAAGCTAGGTAACGTTTGCTGTGGTCTGGAACAACATGGCACACAAACAACTATCTGAAATGCAGCCAATATTACCTACAGATAATGTGTCATGAGACATGCAAAACTAAATTAAATACAAAGAGGATAAAAGTAAAGGAAATTAAATGAGCTCAAATATATATGTACATATTGCATAATGATGCAATATGTACATACAGCTAGGCTAACTAGCCTGATTAGCACTCCAACAAGTCAATAACATCAACAAAGCTCACGTTTGTGCATTCACGCACAGCATGAACGTTTTGGTGGACAAAATGAGACAAAGAAGTTTGTGCATTCACACACAGCATGAAAGTTTTGGTGGACAAAATGAGACAAAGGAGTGGAAGGTTTTACATGTAAACAAACGTCACAGTCTACACTATGATGAGTTCAAGAACCGCCGAAATTAGTAGGACAAAAAGATGTTCACCAAATACTCTCATCAGTGAAGCATACACACAAACATATTAAACAGTGGGCTTTCTAAAGATTGGGAAGGTTTGTGTCATGTTTGTCCATACTAAAACAAAAAAAATATTTTGCCCCCATCTTTTCCCATTTTCAATCCTTTATTAAAAAATTTCCAGGGAGCCACTAGTGCGGCGCAAAAGAGCCTCAGGTGGCTCGAGAGCCGCGGGTTGCTGACCCCCGACCTAATGCATTTAATGGGAGCGTCTCAGTAGACCTCAAACAAAATGTATTTTTTTGTGTACCTGCAGAGAGCGAGGACAGCCCTACTTCCTGTACATTGCACTAGCTCACATGCATGTACCCTTGGCACCACAATCTGTTCCTCCTGAAACCAGCACAGGGCATCCCCCACCTGACCGCCAAGTGTACGCCGCGAGCCTGAGAGAAATGGATGACCTTGTAGGGGCCATCAAAAGTGCTTCACACGCTGGCGATACGTTTATCTGGTTCACTGGTAGGTCTCCTACGCTGACTGATTACGTCTGTGTTTACATCCGGAGTGTTGCCATGATATGCACATTTTTAGGCGATAATGGCCCTTGGGAGCAGAAGTGCCAGTATGCAGGAAGTCCCGGTCCATTCAAAGGGACGTGGCAGACAAAAAGAGGTATAATGTTTTACGATAAAATCCCACTTTCTAGTAGTACACAAGGTTTTTTATGTTTGTTATGAAGGTAAAAAAACATATACGGTACTACTTTTTTGTCAGCATTCCATGATGGATACATTTTTATATGAATAAAACGGGTAGCACACCAAGATAGACTACATAGCAAAAAAACAACGTTTTAAAAAAAAAGAATCCTAATTCCCGTGGTTATGGCACCTGTTGCTTGGCAGCCTTATTGCCCAAAGGAAAAGAAAAATACTCTAATTTACCTAATATGAAAAAAAATCATTCAAATGAACCAAGTATGAAATAATAATGGAAATTATTTTGTAGCGCTGGTGAACTAAAGTGTTACACGTAGTTCGAAAGGTGACTTTGGAACATCTCTTGATTTCATGTGAGGTGGGGGTTCAGCTAAGAGGACCACGTGGGAAGGAGGCCACAGGGTCCCAACGGTGGCCTACTGGCCTGGTGTGATCCCAGCAAACTCCACCAGCTCTGTCCTGCTTAGGTTTGTTGCCTTATGGTTATTTTTCTGGTACTATATTGATACTTGGAGATGCCCTGCTTGTTGTGTTTGGACATTGATACTTAGTGTATTTACTTTCCATGCATACACCCTCGCTGTTAATGGAACATAATTGATCCCATAATTGAAAAAAATCGTACTTTCTCCCAGTGGTATGGACATCTTCCCAACTCTTTTATCCCTGGCGGAGGTGACGCCCCCCTCAGATAGGCGTTACGATGGGATTGATGCCTCAAGAGTCCTCCTGCATGGCGAACAGATTGGTCACAAGGTAACAAAGCTTGCCGTTCTTTTTGCATGGGCGCTCTGCTTGACCACATGGTCATGTGTTAATAAGTGCATTGCACAGCAGCAGTAGAACCTATGTAATGCCACTGAGGATTAAACTGCATAGTCAGCGTTAACATCAAACACAGTAGGACCTCGACTTACAAGCTTCACTGGTTCTGTGACGCAGCGCTTAACTCAAAGCATTTGTATCTTGAATCAATGTCTCCCATTGAAATGTAATTGGTGCCCGGCCCGCCAAAACAGCACAATTTTAACATGTCATAAGCCTTTTTAAAAGGAAAACTAACTTTTAGATTAAAATAGAGTACAAAAACAATACAATAGAATGTAGTAAACAACTATTCCGAAATTATGTAATAATAATATACAGTACAACCTTTCTCAGACGGCAAGAGAACTTTCGAATGTCCAGGTCAGCTGTGATTCTACTTACCGAAAAACTTTGTCCATTTGTCAAAAGAGAGACAACGAGAATGCGAGCTCCCGTGGATGTGATTAAAAAAAGGTAGCGCGTGCTTTGTATTACCCGGCCGTCGAGGGAAGACTACAGAAAACAGCGAATGCTTTTGGACTGGCAAAGCAGACTGTATCAGTTATTGTCCGCCATGTATGTCGAGGACTCAACGTATTTGGCCGTAAAACACAACCAACATGCTACTCTCATAAGTACATATGCCCCAACTCTAGTTGCTGAAGAAGAAACTAAGGAGGCTTTCTATGCGGAGTTAGATGAGCTCATCTCTACAACACGATAAACTTATTATTCTTGGTGATTTCAATGCAAGAGTTGGAAAAGATCACAATATATGGGAGGGTGTAATTGGACATAATGGTGTAGGTAAAACCAATGCAAATGGGGCCTTACTTACTTCTGACCAAATGTGCGGAGCACAGTTTGATAATCACCAACACCATCTTTAGACAAAGGAATTCCGTCAAAGTGTCCTGGCAACACCCAAGGTCAAAGCACTGGCACTTGATGACTATGTTATAGTGGAAAAAAAGGGACCAACAAGATGTACTTCATACCAGAGCTGTAACTTGTGCAGATGAGTGCTGGTCAGATCACAGATTGATTGCATCAGTTATGAGGCTAAAACTAAAGGCTTGAAGAAAATGTCACAACAAACCACACAGCAAAAAATCCAATGTTGAATGTCTAAAGGAAGATGAGCATGGCATGGAACTAGAAAGAAACCTGGAAGAAAAAATACCCAAAAAATCCCCTACAAACATCACAGAACACTGGGAGCAATTAAAGGTAGCAATCAGAAAAGCATGTGATAACTCAGTTGGGTACAAATCCAGGAAATATCAGGACTGGTTTGATCAAAACAACACAGAACTGCAACAGCTCACGAATAGAAAAAGGGAAGCTTTCATACAACTTAAGAATGACACTAACTCCATTTTAAAGAACAAACAGTATCAAGAAATCAAAAGCGATGTACAACAAACGGTGCGAGGCATGAAAAATAAATGGTGGCAGGCAAAGGCTGAAGAAATACAACTCTTAGCTGATAACAATTGCAAGGCATTCTTTACAGCAACAAAAGAGATAGATGGACCAACTATACAATGGCAGATGCCCCTCAAGAGCAAAGACGGGGGTACCATTCTGAAGACCTACAAAGAAGTCAATGAGCGGTGGAGAGAGCATTTTGAAGAACTACTGAACCAATGAACTGTCTATAAGAGGGATGTCGTCAATGCCATACCCCAACAGACCATCAAAATGGACCTAGGAGACTTACAAACCCTGGAAGACATGAAGAAATCCATCTCACGAATGAAAGCTGGCAAAGCGGCAGGCCCAGACAGAATTCCAATTGAAATATGTAAGCATGGTGGAAACAAATTACAAGAAAATCTATATCAAATTATACTCAAAATTTGAAGCGAGGAAGAAATACCACAAGAGTAAAGAATGCCAACATTGTGAAGATATACAAAAAAAAAAAAGGGTGATAGAGCAGAATGTGGCAATTACAGAGGAATATCACTACTCAGTACTGCCGATAAGATCCTGTCAGGAATCCTCAACACATGACCTGAGACCATTGCCGAGGACATACTCCCAGAATCTCAATCAGGCTTTAGACCAAACAGAGGAACAACTGACATGATATTATCGGTGAGACAACTCCAAGGAAAATGCATTGAACAAAATAAACCCCTCTATATGCCGTTTATTGACCTCACAGAAGCATTTGACACTGTCTCAAGGGAACTACTTTGGGAGCTACTGGCGAGATCAGGATGTCCTCCAAAATTCATAAGTATAGTCTGATTGATACATGACAATATGACAGCTACAGTACTTGGGAATGGCGACGATTCTGCTCCTTTTTGAAGTAAAAACTGGAGTAAAACAGGGATGCCTGAAAGTGTTCTCAGTCTGTATCTCTGTTGTGATCCACATTGCATATTCACGAAAACCCGCTGAGCTATTTCAAATTGCATTTCGGCTAGATAGAAAACTGTTCAACCTGAGGAAGCTGCAAGCCAGAACAAAAGTTTCAAGGTCCACAGTGGTGGAATTCCATCCATCCATCCATCCATCCATCTTCTTCCGCTTATCCGAGGTCGGGTCGCGGGGGCAGCAGCCTAAGCAGGGAAGCCCAGACTTCCCTCTCCCCAGCCACTTCGTCCAGCTCCTCCCGGGGGATCCCGAGGCGTTCCCAGGCCAGCCGGGAGACATAGTCTTCCCAACGTGTCCTGGGTCTTCCTCGTGGCCTCCCACCGGTCGGACATGCCCTAAACACCTCCTTAGGGAGGCGCTCGGGTGGCATCCTGACCAGATGCCCGAACCACCTCATCTGGCTCCTCTCGATGTGGAGGAGCAGCGGCTTTACTTTGAGCTCCCCCCGGATGACAGAGCTTCTCACCCTATCTCTAAGGGAGAGCCCCGCCACCCGGCGGAGGAAACTCATTTCGGCCGCTTGTACCCGTGATCTTGTCCTTTCGGTCATAACCCAAAGCTCATGACCATAGGTGAGGATGGGAACGTAGATCGACCGGTAAATTGAGAGCTTTGCCTTCCGGCTCAGCTCCTTCTTCACCACAACGGATCGATACAGCGTCCGCATTACTGAAGACGCCGCACCGATCCGCCTGTCGATCTCACGATCCACTCTTCCCTCACTCGTGAACAAGACTCCAAGGTACTTGAACTCCTCCACTTGGGGCAAGATCTCCTCCCCAACCCGGAGATGGCACTCCACCCTTTTCCGGGCGAGAACCATGGACTCGGACTTGGAGGTGCTGATTCTCATCCCAGTCGCTTCACACTCAGCTGCGAACCGATCCAGTGAGAGCTGAAGATCCTGGCCAGATGAAGCCATCAGGACCAAATCATCTGCAAAAAGCAGAGACCTAATCCTGCAGCCACCAAACCGGATCCCCTCAACGCCTTGACTGCGCCTAGAAATTCTGTCCATAAAAGTTATGAACAGAATCGGTGACAAAGGGCAGCCTTGGCGGAGTCCAACCCTCACCGGAAACGTGTCCGACTTACTGCCGGCAATGCGAACCAAGCTCTGACACTGATCATACAGGGAGCGGACCGCCACAATCAGACAGTCCGAAACCCCATACTCTCTGAGCACTCCCCACAGGACTTCCCGAGGGACACGGTCGAATGCCTTCTCCAAGTCCACAAAGCACATGTAGACTGGTTGGGCAAACTCCCATGCACCCTCAAGGACCCTGCCGAGAGTATAGAGCTGGTCCACAGTTCCACGACCAGGACGAAAACCACACTGGTTTTAGATGATGAATTGGTGGAATTCCAATATGATAATGCAATAGCAGCCCAGAGAGCAGAAGATTTGCAAGTAATACTTGATGCATTTAACTACCGTATTTTTCGGACTATAAGTCACAGTTTTTTTCATAGTTTGGCCGGGGGTGCGACTTATACTCAGGAGCGACTTATGTGTGAAATGATTAACACATTACCGTAAAATATCAATATTATTATTTAGCTCATTCACGTAAGAGACTAGACGTATAAGATTTCATGGGATTTAGCGATTAGGAGTGACAGATTGTTTGGTAAACGTATAGCATGTTCTATATGTTATAGTTATTTGAATGACTCTTACCATAATATGTTACGTTAACATGGTTATTTATGCGTCATATAACGTACACTTATTCAGCCTGTTGTTCACTATTCTTTATTTATTTTAAATTGCCTTTCAAATGTCTATTCTTGGTGTTGGGTTTTATCAAATACATTTCCCCCAAAAATGCGACTTATACTCCAGTGCGACTTATATGTTTTTTTCCTTCTTTATTATGCATTTTCGGCCGGTGCGACTTATAGTCCGAAAAATACGGTATGCGTACACACAACTTGGACTTAGAATAAATGCAAAGAAAACACAAGCACTCTACCAATTATCGCCTAAGGACATCATTCTGCAACCACTTGCAATAAAGATAGAAGAAGTGGCTCTTGAACATGTAGAAAGCTTCACATACCTTGGTAGTATAATGTCTTCAAATGCTAACATTGATGCAGAAGTCAATCACAGAACCAGGCAAGCTGCTGCAGCCTTTGGAAAGCTTAAGACTTGAGCGTTCCAAAATCATGACATCAGACTAGATACAAAAATCAAAGTGTTCAGAGCAATTGTTATAACAACTTTGCTATATGGTTCAGAGGCATGGACCGCATATCAAAGACATATCACAGCACTTGAAAGGTTTCAACAGCGATGTCTACGCATAGATGATGAATAATAAGTGGCAAGATATGAGAACAAACATCAGTGTACTTGAACAGGCCATGCTTCCCAGTGTGGGGGAGTACAATTGTTAAAAAAAAACAACTACGACGGACAGGGCATGTTGTACGGATGAATGACGAAAGACTGCCAAAACAGATGTTGTACTGTCAGCTAAATGAAGGGAAAATAAATGTTGGCGGGCAGAGAAAACGTTACAAGGATTGCTCAAAAAAGACATTGAAACAATGTGAAATAAATACTACATGCTGGGAAGACCTAGCAAAAGACCGAATAACATGGAGAGCTGCAGTCAGTGAAAGAGTGACAAAGTATGAGGAGAAAAGAACATCTATGATACTTGAAAAAAGGAGGAGGAGACTGAAAAGAAGAGTCATGCCAAAATGTATATTACCACCTAGTCTGATCCGTCCTATATGCGGCAGAAATTTCAAAGCTCGTATTTGTCAAGACTTGGACTTTGGCTTGGTTTGTTCTCCCGTGGTGCAAATGAACTGGACTGGTCAAGGCTTGAAGGTGGGTACATGATTTATTTTAAACTATCAAAAAAGGAATAAACAAAAAGCGCGCACAGTGGCGGAGAATAAAACTAGACTTTAAACACAAAACTTGCACATTGGCAGAAACTATGAACAATTAAACAAAACACTAACTGTGGCTTAACGAACAAAAACTTACTTGGCATGGAACCGGCATGAAAAAAAAGAGTAGCAAGGGTCATCAGGGTGTGGAGAGTGTGCAGGAGCATAAATGTGGTGATGTCGTCAGGACGAACAACAGAAAATGAATGAACTTAAATACTATGGACATGATTAGTGAAAGCAGGTGCGTGACTCGAAACGTGAAACAGGTGCGTGACGTGACAGGTGAAAACTAATGGTTGCTATGGTGACAAGAGTGCACAATGAGTCCAAACGTGGAACAGGTGCGTGACGTGACAGGTGAAACTAATGGTTGCTATGGTGACAAAACAAAACAAAAGTGCACAAAAAGTCCAAAATTTAAACCGAACATTACTAAAACAAAACATGATCACACAGACATGACAGTATTGGCTTGTACAGTCACTACAGAGTACATCATTCTTAGAGACGATGGACCCCTATCTTCTAATAAGAAGAGGAGCCAGCGAGCGAGATTCTACTTACAGAAAAACTTTGTCCATTTGTCGAAAGAGAGACAACAAGAATGTAGGCTCCCGTGGATGTGATAACAAAAAGGTAGTGTGAGCTTTGTATTACCTGGCCGTCGAGTGAAGACTACGGAAAATGGCGAATGCTTTTGGACTGGCAAAGCAGACTGTATCAGTTATTGTCCGCCATGTATGTCGCAGACTCAACGTCTAGGTCCAGAGTATATAAAGTCACCAAATACGAATGGACAATGAAAGTGAAGTTAAAAGAGTGAGGAGTGTCATGACCAGATATCTAGATCCCTAGTTTGATTTAATGTAAAATGTTCATTATCACATTGTTTACTTTCACATGTCCATTAAAGATTGGATTAATTTATGATGTCTCAGGTGTGATTCACTACAATAGGGTCCCACAGCACACTGGATTCCAGTTAATTGAAATACCACAACACTGGATATTGTTCAGATAAGTTACATTTAAGAACTTGCACACAAAGCAACACTGGAGGTGACTATGACGTGCGCATTTTCCGCGCATGCGTACTAGGTTGCGTTGCGCCGGCGGGGATCTTAAACGACCTTTGTGTGTGTGTGTGTGTGTGTGGACAAGGATACGGTTAGGTGAGATTTACCCTGGATAACCTTAGCCTGATGTTAATGAGACTGTGAATGGATACTCACTTGTCATTCCAAAGTGAGTATCCATTCACAAGTTTCAATTTAGCAGGAAGTGGGATGTGTTGCGCCGTAGCCGTACCAGGATAGCATAGAAGGAGAATAAAATGTTGATTAGGTGGCAGATATATAATTGCAAGGCCATTTTCAAGAAGGATATTTAAAGAGAAACTACATCTTGTGAGACGAGGTCGGCCAACCTCGAAAGCTAGCTCAGCTGTTCTGGTGATGAAATGGGGAAATGCTTGCCATTTCCACTCTAATCAGCCGGCGACCAGGGGTACCACTGGCTTATACGGCGTCTAATAGCGAGTTCAAATATTTAATTTTCAATCCATCCATCCATTTCCTACCGCTTATTCCCTTTGGGGTCGCGGGGGGCGCTGGAGCCTATCTCAGCTACAATGGACAAGTCGCCACCTCATTTAATTTTGTCACTTTTAATATATTTTTTGCAAATTTTAATTTTGACAGTACACGTAAGATATGTTTTAAATTATTTTTAAATGCGTCAGAAAATAACCCGTTTCATATACCGTATTTTCCGCACTATAAGGCGCACCGGATTATTAGCCGCACCTTCTATGAATTACATATTTCATAATTTTGTCCACCAATAAGCCGCCCCGGACTATAAGCCGCGCCTACGCTGCGCTAAAGTGAATGTCAAAAAAAACGCTGCGCTAAAGTGAATGTCAAAAAAACAGTCAGATAGTTCAGTCAAACTTTAATAATATATTGAAAACCAGCGTTCTAACAACTCTGTCCCAAAATGTACGCAAATGTGCAATCACAAACATAGTAAAATTCAAAATGGTGTAGAGCAATAAATAGCAACATAATGTTGCTCGAACGTTAATGTCACAACACACAAAATAAACATAGCGCTCACCTTCTGAAGTTATTCTTCATTCGTAAATCCTTCGAATTCTTCGTCTTCGGTGTCCGAATTGAAAAGTTGCGCAAGCGTGGGATCCAAAAATGGCCGGCTCCGCCTCGTCGAAGTCATCGGATTCAGTGTCGCTGTTGTTGTGCAGCAGTTCTGTGAATCCTGCCTTCCGGAAAGCTCGGACCACAGTTGTGACCGAAACTATCTGCCCAGGCATTTACGATCCACTGGCAGATGTTGGCGTATGTCGACCGGCGCTATCTGCCCGTCTTAGTGAAGGTGTGTTTGCCTTCGGAGCTGTGTGAAAAAAGCCACCCGGCCTCTTCGCGTAAACTTCCCTTAACCACTCGCTCATCTTTTCTTCATCCATCCATCCCTTCGAGTTAGCTTTTATGATGACGCCGGCTGGAAAGGTCTCTTTTGGATGGGTGGAAGTTAGCATGGCAAGCTAGAACCACAGTGAAGGATGACTCCTCATTCCCTGTGGTGCGAATATTCACCGTACGTGCTCCCGTTCCACAGTGCAGTTCACAGGAATATCAGTTGCTGTGAAATACGGTAGTAATCCGTGTGCGGATGGAGAGATTGCGTCTTTTTATGATCCGGATCCTTGTCGCGTAGTAGGAGCCATTTTGTGGTCTTTACAGATGTAAACAGGAAATGAAACGTACGGTGATATCCGCGCGTTTTTTCTTCTTCTTCCGGGGGCGGGTGAAGCGCTTCCTGTTCTATGGGGGCGGGTGCTTTCCTTGGCGGTTGCTTGCGTAGAAGAAGAAGCGCTTCCTGTTCTACCGGGAAAAAAGATGGCGGCTGTTTACCGAAGTTGCGAGATCGAAACTTTATGAAAATTAATCGTAATAAAGCGCACCGGGTTATAAGGCGCACTGTTAGCTTTTGAGAAAATTTGTGGTTTTTAGGTGCGCCTTATAGTGCGGAAAATACGGTACTGTTGATGTGATTCAATGACCAGTAGTGCGTAAATGTGTTTCTGTATAGTATTTCTCCAGCAATGGTCATGTGGTGACATAAATGATGGTATTTTGAGAGGTAATCATTGAAGTCGAACATCACTGAAGGCCTAGGTGAGAAACGCACGGCCCGCCACTGGGTAGATATGGCTGCTGGATGCGCACCACTCGTGATACTTCATTGGTCCTGTGACGGAAAATTAGGAGGTTCCCTACAGCCACAGCTGTTAATGCCAATGTTTTTGTTTTTACTCGACACAAATTTATGATTCAGTAGTTAGAAAATTTCTATCCTTGCCAGAAGATCAATAAGGCGGATATAACTGCCATGACATGCTGTGATGTACGATGCAGCATTAAAGTCCTTGGCAGTTGTCTGTGTCGAATGACTTGGCTAGTGCCATCATGTTATTGTTACTTGGACTACAGTTTGGGTTGTACTTGTATAGCGCTTTAGCACTTTTCTACCTTCAAGGTACTCAAAGCGCTTTGACACTACTTCCACATTTACCCATTCACACACACATTCACACACCGATGGAGGGAGCTGCCATGCAAGGCGCTAACCAGCAGCCATCAGGAGCAAGGGTGAAGTGTCTTGCTCAGGACACAACGGACATGACGAGGTTGGTACTAGGTGGGGATTGAACCAGGGACCCTTGGGTTGCGCACGGCCACTCTACCACTGCGCCACGCCGTTTGCCCAATGCTGTGTCACAACTACAAGGGGCGGTATAGCTCGGTTGGTAGAGCGGCCGTGCCAGCAACTTGAGGGTTGCAGGTTCGATCCCCGCTTCCGCCATCCTAGTTACTGCCGTTGTGTCCTTGGGCAAGACACTTTACCCACCTGCTCCCAGTGGCACCCACACTGGTTTAAATGTAACTTGGATAATGGGTTTCACAATGTAAAGCGCTTTGAGTCACTTGAGAAAAAGCGCTATATAAATGTAATTCACTTCACAAGGGATATTTACATTTTTATGTGTTTGTTTGTTGATATTTTTTGTGTTTTTAAATAGGCCCTCTTCCACCCAAACAGTGGTGCTGCTGGGCGTTTTGGCGACTTGCAGGCAGTGCGGGCTGGGAAATACAAAGCTTTCTACATGACAGGTATGTTGCACGACAACATTTCAGTTAGTCAACAGGAGAATACTTGCTGAACTTGCGTCCTGCCCAGATTAGGATAGAACCAGAATGACAGCTTTGTTTTTATTTTTTTTTATCTGCAAGCAGACGTACTGTGCATTTGGAGAGTATTGGCAGTGCTCCACTTTTTATGTTACAGCCTTATTCCAAAATGGGAAAACACATTTTTATTTTCAAAATTCTACATGTACAGACTCATCCAATGCAATCTGATGGAGCTTGAGAGGTGCTGCAAAGAGTATTGGGCAAAAAGGAATGGGTGAAACTGCCCACAGATAGGTGTGCCAAGCTTGTGGCATTGTATTCAAGACGACTTGAGGCTGCCAAAGTACAAAGTATAGAGTAAATACTTTTTATTTTTAATACGTTTGCTAAATAAGAAAATATATACATTTTCACATTGTCATTATAGGGTATTGTGTGTAGAATTTTGAGGACAAAAATGAATTTATTCCATTTTGGAATAAGGCTGTACCATAAAATGTGGAAAAAGTGAAACACTGTGAATACTGTATAACAGTGTTTTTCAACCATTGTGCCGTGAGATCTGGAGTCACCTATTTGGGTTAAAAATATTTTTTGCAAACCAGTAATTATAGTCTGCAAATTATGTGTTGTTGTCTGAAACAGCGGGAGGCAGTGTGCAGGTAAAGAGGTGTCTAATGCTTGAACCAAATATAAACAAAAGGTGAGTGTCTCTAAGAAAAGGTATTGGAGCTTAGGGAAGGCTATGCAGAACGAAACTAAAACTGAACTGGCTACAAAGTAAACAAAACAGAACGCTGGACGACAGCAAAGACTTACTGTGGAGCAAAGACGGCGTCCACAATGTACACCCAAACATGACATGACAATCAACAATGTCCCCACAAAGAAGGATAAAAACAACTGAAATATTCTTGATTGCTAAAACAAAGTAGATGCGGGAAATATCGCTCAAAGGAAGATATGAAACTGCTACAGGAAAATACCCAAAAAAGAGATGAAGCCACCAAAATAGGAATGCAAGACAAGAACTAAAACACTACACACAGGAAAACAGCAACAAACTCAAAATAAGTCAGGGCGTGATGTGACAGGTCTTGACAGTGCACCTACTTTGAGACAGGAGCTATATTGATGCATGCTTGGTTATGGTTTAAAGTCATATCCAACAATTACGACAACTTTTTACTGTCAACTGAGTTTAGTTTTTTAATGATTTCTGCTGGTGGTGTGCCTCCGGATTTTTTCAACGCAAAAAATGTGCCTTGGCTCAAAAAAGGTTGAAAAAAACTGCTGTATAAAGAGTTCTGTGACATGTGCATCGTTTGCCTTATTTTCAGCTTAAATGTTGTCGAGATGAACTATAAACCAATACACCTGTGTACACTGCAGGCGCAGCTGAAGCATGTGGCGGCGACATGGGAACACGGGAGCTCCACAACCCACCATTAATATTTGATCTGGAGCATGACGAGGGAGAGGCAACACCCTTAAAAGTCGACACGCGTGAACACCAGGAGGTAACCAAACGGGTCGCCGTCTGGAGGGAGGAGTTACTGTGGGACGTCGCCACCGACCAATCGGTGTCTGCAGCCGACTACTCAAGCGATGACGCGGCGGTACCTTGCTGCGACTTGGTACGACCTGTCTGCCGTTGCCCGACACAGGGCTGACGGTGGGAAGGGAAACAAAATAAGTGCGGTTTGACATGTGCTGTTTGTCAGGTACAATGTCCAACGTACACGCAAACAGAAGGTCAGAGAGCGACAGTTGATCAATAAGACAAAGAGGAAAATATTTGTTTAGCAATTTGAGCAATCTCATTAGTGACTCACACAAGAGTATCATACATAATACTTATAAAAAATATTCAGGGCAACCTGGGAATGAATTCTGAATCAACTTTTTTTCCCTCTTCTTTATTGTCAGTATGGTACAATGTAGTGTAAGGTGTCCTAAGAGCGCCACCTTTTGGCATAATTATGGTGTTACATATGTTATATACACATTTTACACATAGTAAAAAAAAAAAATCTTTAAAATATAGCTATGCACTGTCAGTTTGCGTTTAATACTTTTACCCACGTAGTAAAAATAAACATGACTTAGCATATTCAGCATCGTGTCGTGAATAGTCTGAAATTCAAGGACTTATCGCTTCATCAGATTCCCATTTATCCACTGGCTCCTTCACTCGTCTCACATCATGATATCTAAGTTAATACAATTAGTAGCACAGCTGCATCCTCATACTTCAAACGTGTTGGATTTAAATGCTCTCCTGTGTGGAATACTCATTTTTTGAGGTGATGGCGACTAAAACATACACAGTTCTGTTAATTTAAATAGAATTTTTTTAAATGCCCGCACGGTATATTTGAACTGCACTCTTTGCAAGGAGCCTTCTGCGCAGAAATATAAAAAAAACAAGACATCTTAGTTTGAGATGAATAACCACCACTGAGGAGGTTTTTCACCCACTCCCTTTGGTTTGTTTTCATCAGGATTACACAAAAAGCTCATTTCCCCAACGATTGTGCTGTAATGTACAGAATAGGCCTGCTAATTAACTAGCATTGGTCAAGATATGCGCTTTAGAAAAGTATGTCTACTGTATGACGTCATAGACTTCAAGAAGCTACAACTATGACGTTTACATTTCAAGTAGGAGCTGTTTCACCGTTTAGTACTACTTCTTATTTTGAAAATACTGCAAGTCTACTCATAATTACAGGAGTATTAAGGCCACACGGAAAGAAAAACAATGGTAATTAGAATATTTATGGGAACATATAACTCACTGTACTAGAATTTGATGCAAGATAAGGTGTACAACCTCATTCTCGTGACTTTGTAAAAGCCAACTTTAGTCTTGCAATATCGTCATTAATTAGCACTTTTTTTGCGTAAAATTACGACTTTATTCTTGCAATATTTCATAATATAAAATCTGGTCAAAATATTATTTTACTCACAATATGACTATTTTCACAAGTTAATTTTATTAATACAATTCTAACTTTTTCTTCACAATACGTTCGTCATCGCTGTCAGAAAATCATAATGTCTTAATATTACGACTATAATGAAAGTAATACTTTTTTTCTAGTAAATTCATGCTTTGTTTTCACATTTTTCTAAAATTATTCTTTTTTTTTGTTTTTGTTAAATGACTACTTTTTCCACTTAAAATGTCGGCTTTATTCTTGCAATATTTTCATAACAGAAAAAAAAATTCTGGTCAAAATATTACTTTCCTCTCACAATGTTAGGACTTTATTCTCACAATTATTACTTTTTCCTGATGAAATTACAACTCTGTCCTCACAATATGTAATTGCTGTCAGAAAATCATTGCATTCTCTTAATATTACAACTTTATTCCAATCAAATACTTGTTTTTCTAATACAATGATGTCTCTGTTCTCACAGTTTTTCTAAACTTATTCTTATTTTTCTTGTAAAATGACTACTTTTTCCACTTAAAAATCCGAGTTTATTCTTGAAATATTTTCATTATATATATATATATATATATATATATATATATATATATATATATATATATATATATATATATATATATATACAAAACATTTTGGCCACACTATTACTTTTCCTTTCACAATATTAGGACTTTATTCTCACAAAATGATTACTTTTTTCCTGATAAAATTTCAACTTTGTCCTCACAATACGTAACTGCTGTCGAAAAATCATATTATTACTTTATTTCTGTCAATTTAATACTTTTTTTCTAGTAAAATTATGGCTTTGTTTTCATACTTTTCTTTTGAAATTATTAAATTTTTACTTGTAAAATGACTACTTTTTCCACTTAAAATTATGACTATTTTTGCAATCGTAAACCTTTTTTGTGTGAAAATTAAGACTATTCTCCAGATATTACGACTTTTTTCTTTCTAAAATGATGACCATTGTCCTCAGTATTGGAACTTAATTAACTACTAAACCATACTTTCTGCTAAAATATTTATTCTACTTTATGGTTGTAAGTAAATTACTCTTGCATGTATTGTTCGGTGTGACCCTAATACTCAGTACATCAGCACAAACAGTGACATAAAAAGTCAATAGGTTCTTTTGGGAATGTTGATCTAGTCAATACGCATTGCTCGTGTCATCTTTGATTGGTTATCTCAAATGTACCCGGTTAAGTCAACAAAACAAGTTACCATGGCGATGTACCAGGCTGAAAAGTGACCCTCGCAAACCGACAAATGCTGGTTCGCTCTTGTGAATCAATGAAGTAACATCCCCTTCACTATTGTTCTATCAGTGTAGGGGATTTTTCATCTTGAGATGTTCCTATTGAGTGAACTTTGCACTCTCAGGTCGTGTATTTATTGAGCTACACAAAATCCAGAAAGACCAGAGTGTAACATTCCGGAAGGATATGACCCTCGACCTGCAGGGGTATGTGTGGGCAGCGGGGAGAAGGGACTTTTGTCCATTCACAAGGAGACAGGTGGGGCTTTGACAGTTAATTTAGTTGCTGACTGGGGGGAATTCATTTTCATCATCCAGACACACGGGGCCTTCTGCAAACTCATGCTCGGGGATGACCTCCCCCTTCTGGGCTCCACCATCCTCGGAGTATCCTATGAGTAGTTGAAGAGAATACTTACCCCTTATCCATTTTTGCTGCCACATTAAAAATCTTGCAAGGTTTCAATTCCAGGAAAACTCACCCACGAGTGTGGTTGAGGTGGGCGGGCTTGATGGGAGCGCAACGGTGGCAGCGTATGATTGGCTGACCGGTTGGTTGGAAACCTCCCCTGACGTCTCCTCCTCCGTCTCTCCCACCTGCTCCTCGCTGTCATCAAACAACCTGCGGGAGCCAAGAAAACGGTTACAGGTATTTTTCTAAAATAATTAAGATCCACCATCACGTGGTACATCTTTAGAGACACCCATTTTCTGCATATGCCTAATTTGAACGTTATTTTGGGAAATCTGCCATTATATTCTTATTTAGTGATGTGCGATACCACTGATTTTCTTTCCGATCCGATACAGAGTAAAATTCAGGCTGGTATCGGCAATTCCGATCCGATACCGCTACTTTGTGCAAATGTACCTAATGTGTCTGCTAAAATTTTTAAAGTTGTGTATTTCAAATAACATAAATAATATATTAGTCATTATATTATATTATATTATTATCATCCATCCATCCATCCATCTTCTTCCGCTTATCCGAGGTCGGGTCGCGGGGGCAGCAGCCTAAGCAGGGAAGCCCAGACTTCCCTCTCCCCAGCCACTTCGTCCAGCTCCTCCCGGGGGATCCCGAGGCGTTCCCAGGCCAGCCGGGAGACATAGTCTTCCCAACGTGTCCTGGGTCTTCCCCGTGGCCTCCTACCGGTTGGACGTGCCCTAAACACCTCCCGAGGGAGGCGTTCGGGTGGCATCCTGACTAGATGCCCGAACCACCTCATCTGGCTCCTCTCGATGTGGAGGAGCAGTGGCTTTACTTTGAGCTCCCCCCGGATGACAGAGCTTCTCACCCTATCTCTAAGGGAGAGCCCCGCCACCCGGCGGAGGAAACTCATTTCGGCTGCCTGTACCCGTGATCTTGTCCTTTCAGTCATAACCCAAAGCTCATGACCATAGGTGAGGATGGGAACGTAGATCGACCGGTAAATTGAGAGCTTTGCCTTCCGGCTCAGCTCCTTCTTCACCACAACGGATCGATACAGCGTCCGCATTACTGAAGATGCCGCACCGATCCGCCTGTCGATCTCACGATCCACTTTTCCCTCACTCGTGAACAAGACTCCGAGGTACTTGAACTCCTCCACTTGGGGCAGGGTCTCCTCCCCAACCCGGAGATGGCACTCCACCCTTTTCCGGGCGAGAACCATGGACTCGGACTTGGAGGTGCTGATTCTCATCCCAGTCGCTTCACACTCGGCTGCGAACCGATCCAGTGAGAGCTGAAGATCCTGGCCAGAGGAAGCCATCAAGACCACATCATCTGCAAAAAGCAGAGACCTCATCCTGCAGCCACCAAACCGGATCCCCTCAACGTCTTGACTGCGCCTAGAAATTCTGTCCATAAAAGTTATGAACAGAATCGGTGACAAAGGGCAGCCTTGGCGGAGTCCAACCCTCACTGGAAACGTGTCCGACTTACTGCCGGCAATGCGGACCAAGCTCTGACACTGATCGTACAGGGAGCGGACAGCCACAATCAGACAGTCCGATACCCCATACTCTCTGAGCACTCCCCACAGGACCTCCCGAGGGACACGGTCGAATGCCTTCTCCAAGTCCACAAAGCACATGTAGACTGGTTGGGCAAACTCCCATGCACCCTCAAGGACCCTGCCGAGAGTATAGAGCTGGTCCACAGTTCCACGACCAGGACGAAAACCACACTGTTCCTCCTGAATCCGAGGTTCGACTATCCGGCGTAGCCTCCTCTCCAGTACACCTGAATAGACTTTACCGGGAAGGCTGAGGAGTGTGATCCCACGATAGTTGGAACACACCCTCCGGTTCCCCTTCTTAAAGAGAGGAACCACCACCCCGGTCTGCCAATCCAGAGGTACCGCCCCCGATGTCCACGCGATGCTGCAGAGTCTTGTCAACCAAGACAGCCCCACAGCATCCAGAGCCTTAAAGAACTCCGGGCGGTTCTCATCCACCCCCGGGGCCTTGCCACCGAGGAGCTTTTTAACTACCTCAGCAACCTCAGCCCCAGAAATAGAAGAGCCCACCACAGATTCCCCAGGCACTGCTTCCTCATAGGAAGACGTGTCGGTGGGATTGAGGAGGTCTTCGAAGTATTCCCTCCACCGATCCACAACATCTGTAGTCGAGGTCAGCAGAACACCATCCGCACCATACACGGTGTTGACAGTGCACTGCTTCCCCTTCCTGAGGCGGCGGATGGTGGTCCAGAATCGCTTCGAAGCCGTCCGGAAGTCGTTTTCCATGGCCTCGCTGAACTCCTCCCATGTCCGAGTTTTTGCCTCCGCGACCGCTGAAGCCGCACACCGCTTGGCCTGTCGGTACCTGTCCGCTGCCTCCGG
Source organism: Nerophis lumbriciformis (assembly GCF_033978685.3). Lineage (NCBI taxonomy): Eukaryota > Metazoa > Chordata > Actinopteri > Syngnathiformes > Syngnathidae > Nerophis > Nerophis lumbriciformis. The sequence continues at coordinate 8,546,995 of NC_084558.2, read as the reverse complement.
AGTCCCATGAGCCAAAAGAACCCGATAGGACTCCTTCTTCAGCTTGACGGCATCCCTCACCGCCGGTGTCCACCAACGGGTTCTAGGATTACCGCCACGACAGGCACCAACCACATTGCGGCCACAGCTCCAATCAGCCGCCTCGACAATAGAGGCGCGGAACATGGTCCACTCGGACTCAATGTCCAGCACCTCCCTCGTGACATGTTCAAAGTTCTTCCGGAGGTGGGAATTGAAACTCTCTCTGACAGGAGACTCTGCCAGACGTTCCCAGCAGACCCTCACAATGCGTTTGGGCCTGCCAGGTCTGTCCGGCATCCCCCCCCACCATCGCAGCCAACTCACCACCAGGTGGTGATCGGTAGAAAGCTCCGCCCCTCTCTTCACCCGAGTGTCCAAAACATGAGGCCGCAAATCCGATGACACAACTACAAAGTCGATCATGGAACTGCGGCCTAGGGTGTCCTGGTGCCAAGTGCACATATGGACACCCTTATGCTTGAACATGGTGTTTGTTATGGACAATCTGTGACGAGCACAAAAGTCCAATAACAAAACACCACTCGGGTTCAGATCCGGGCGGCCATTCTTCCCAATCACGCCTCTCCAGGTTTCACTGTCGTTGCCAACATGAGCGTTGAAGTCACCCAGTAGGACAAGGGAATCACCCGGGGGAGCACTTTCCAGTACTCCCTCGAGTGTATCCAAAAAGGGTGGGTACTCTGAACTGCTGTTTGGTGCGTAAGCACAAACAACAGTCAGGACCCGTCCCCCCACCTGAAGGCGGAGGGAGGCTACCCTCTCGTCCACTGGGTTGAACTCCAACGTGCAGGCTTTGAGCCGGGGGGGGCAACAAGAATTGCTTCCCCAGCTCGTCGCCTCTCACTGCGTGCAACGCCAGTGTGGAAGAGAGTCCAGCCCCTCTCGAGAGAACTGGTTCCAGAGCCCTTGCTGTGCGTCGAGGTGAGTCCGACTATATCCAGCCGGAACTTCTCTACCTCGCGCACTAGCTCAGGCTCCTTCCCCCCCAGCGAGGTGACGTTCCACGTCCCAAGAGCTAGCTTATGTAGCCGAGGATCGGACCGCCAAGTGTCCTGCCTTCGGCTGCCGCCCAGCTCACACTGCACCCGACCTCTATGGCCCCTCCCATGAGTGGTGAGCCCATTGGAGGGGGGACCCACGTTGCCTCTTCGGGCTGTGCCCGGCCGGGCCCCATGGGGACAGGCCCGGCCACCAGGCGCTCGCCATCGTGCCCCAACTCCGGGCCTGGCTCCAGAGGGGGGCCCCGGTGACCCGCGTCCGGGCGAGGGAAATCTGAATCCTTGCTGTTTCATTCCCATAGAAGTCTTCGAGCTGCTCTTTGTCTGATCCCTCACCTAGGACCTGTTTGTCTTGGGAGACCCTACCAGGGGGCATGAAAGCCCCCGGACAACATAGCTCCTAGGATCATTGGGACACGCAAACTCCTCTACCACGGTAAGGTGGCAGCTCAGAGAGGAGATTATTATCATCATGTATTTATTATTTTACTTATTATATATTTTTTATTATTATTATTATTTATTTCAAACTCTGAAGTGTATTGAGGGAGTGGTGTAAATAACAATATAGCCAATACAACAGAAAAAACACAGGACAAAATCATAAACAAAAATGTTTTTCAAACCATAAGTAACATAATAAAAGCATTAAAATACATTAAAAATAACTACTATTAGAATAAAACGTAAGTCACAATTTCAGTTACACTGTGCTCCTGTTAATAATACACATTATCTCAAATAACTTAAGTATTAAAAGTATCGATGTTTTGATTTGAGAGTCGATATTAGAGCAGAAAGATCTGGTATCGGCGATATCGCTATTTCAGAATCGATCCGCACATCACTAATTCTTATCGGTGACAGTGCAGGAAGTGCATCGGAATACGTTTGTTGTAAAACTTCATTAGACGTCCCCTGTTATTCATTAGTTGATATTTTACATGCGCTTCTTCGTGCAAAACGGGGGCACTACCCACAGGAGGGCGATGCTGCACACACGTCCATAAACATTTGTTAAAATCATGTATGTTTTTCACGATTATACTTAACAATCGTTTAAGGAAAAAAACAAAACAGATAAATTATTGCTACAGTATTTTTTTAACAGACCGAAGCGCAGCAATTTCAAATTTCAAGCAATTTTAAACACACCTGTGTTTTTGGACCAGCACACATTCGCCTCCATCCTGTGGATCCACATTATAGATGTAAAGATACCCGTCGGATGACGCCACCAGCAGGCGAGGCAGCTTCTGAATCCTGACCAGCAACAAAACAAAAATTGGCGTGAATGCACAAATGCGAGGCTTTGCCTCCCCTCAGCCCTCCTGCCTTACGTGGCCAGGGCACAGATGTTCTTCAGGCCGAACATGTTAAGCCGCACGGTGGCGAAGGCTCTGTCCTGATGCATCATGTCGGACACCTGAGCCGGCAAGTAGGTGCTGGCAGCTGTGAACATTTTTCCGACATATGCAGACCATGTGGGAGACTCCTCCTCTTGACTAGAAGACACGCATGTGTGCCGTTTAATGGAAAGGTGCACAGGTGAGGTGTTTTTCAATACAGTATCAACAAAAGTGAGCAACAATGTTTATTACAGTACACAATCTGCTTAAGGAAAGAAGTGTGAATATACTTTAGAGTAGTGAAGTATATTTATATAGCGCTTTTCTCTAGTGACTCAAAGCACTTTACATTGTGAAACCCAATATCTAAGTTACATTTTTAAACCAGTGTGTGTGGCACTGGGAGCAGGTGGGTAAAGTGTCTTGCCCAAGGACACAACGGCAGTGACTAGCATGGCAGAAGCGGGGATCGAACCTGGAACCCTCAAGTTACTGGCACAGCCACTCTACCAACCGAGCTATACCGCCCCAGTAGTCAGCGTGCAGCTTATATATCAGTATAGATTTCCTATCCATCAAAAATGACTCAATACGTGGCTATTACTGACTAAATAGTTGCCTACATTCAAGTATGACGTCATAGTCTGGCACTGCATGAGATGCGGTTATTTAAAGAAACAGAATTTTTTTCCATGAACACCTCATTTCCAAAACCGAGCCACACTGCCAGTGCGGTTATGGTGATTTATTCAGGATGTGCTCAATAGATTCTCGCCCATACACATTCACGTATTTCTTTTCTCCGCTTTAAATGATAAATAATTAATTTTTATGGTAACCTAAATAAAAAGTGGTTTGATGGCGCTATCTGCAGGCAGGGGGCACTGCTAGGAAAAAAAACACGTTGAGCCCAGCGTCGGGCAGCTTTTGTTGCTTTTTTGTGACCCCCTGTCAGTCAGGCAGGCGCTCTTGAAATTGTCTAAACTGTCTGCTACACAAGCTGTACATTGACTACTCCAAAGTACAGTATATTCACACTTTATTTCAATGCTATCATCCTTTGAGAAAGGTAATACATTGGTTCTTTCCTCGCTTTTGTCCCGTTTATTCGATACATTGTAGATTGAAAATAGACCCATTTTGATGAAAGGTTAAGTGGAAAATAAGTAGCAACTATGAACACAACACAATTTTCTTTTTTTCTGTGTGTTTTTCGTTTACCTCGGGCTGTGCTGCTCCAGTTTGAAGATATGAACCGTCTCAGTGTTGCTGGAGGCACACAGGAACTGGGCATCAGCGCTGAAGGACAGCGAACTAATGCTGACATATCTGACACACGCACAACAGAGACAAATGACGTGTTATTCATTTTTAATGGGCAGTGAAAAAATATCAGTCAATATCCAATCTATTCATCTTGCTCCCTAATGTGAGTTGGCTTCAGAATGTTGATATTGATGTAACGCAAGAGGATGTCCCGCCCCTTCCATCCACCAATGACTGCTAAGTATCTGCCCTCGAGTCGTCTTCTCAACTCACCACTAAATGTTATAGTCATGCTGACCTTTATATCGCCAACACTGTAAAGCGCTCTCATGTCCATTTTATTTGGTGTACTACATTTGACACCAGACACAAGTAATGAGGTCCAATTATGGTATATATCACATCCTAATAACAAGTGTTTTTTTATTTACATGTTGCACTTCACATATAGCTAAATGAAGTAGCTAAAATATCAAAAACTGTGCACAAGCTCTCTCTACAGTGATAGTGATGCCTTGTAAGAAAACATAATTCCCACAAGAAATAATACAAATCCAATAAATCTGTTTCAGACCACAAAAAAAACACATTTTCTAGAGAATGATTGAAGAAAACAATGTGAAATTCATATAATCAAAAATAAACATTTAACATCACTTTAATTTTTGTTGGTAGAAGTAAGATGGGAGGATGAGGGGAGAGCCACACGGATGCCACTTTGCAGTAATTTATTGAATTCAATAATGTTTCTCACCTTCTTTATCAAAGTGCCGCCCTTGCAACTTTCTTTGGTCGTTTGATGGCTTGTTTTGAAGTCCTACCTAATAAAACATGTTTTTGTTTGGGCCACAGCTGGTCTGTCGCATACACAATCTATGCGGTTGTTTAGCGCCCCAACCACTAGGGGGGCCACATGATCACGGCCTGGGCTTTTGTTACACTTAAAATATTTTTGTATTTTAATTTTACATTAAAATATTTTTTATTTTTTTATTTTACATTAAAATATTTTTTTATTTTTATTTTACAATCGGTCCGTTATAAACGTTTTGCAAAATGGTTCAGTTCTTCTGGTAACGGCAAACCCAGCATGAAACACTTCACAACTCCAACATTTAGTAACCAGGATGAGGGGATAGAAGAAAGATACAAATATCCATCCATCCATCTTCTTCCGCTTATCCGAGGTCGGGTCGCGGGGGCATGATACATCTATTTGTGGCAGCATCGGAAAAATGTATGTTTAAGTTTCACTTTTTCATTTCATAGCACATAATTGGCGGTGTGTTAAAAGAACCGTGATTGAAGTTCAAAACAGAGGCGTCAGTAGTTTTTAAAGACAGGGAAGGCTTAACCGTCAGTAGATGCACTAACAATTATAATTAGGATTATCCACTAATGAATCAGCTAATTTCCATCTTACACTATGTGAAGTAAAAAGAAACTTGACATGACATATTTATAATCATATTTAAATAAATCATGACAGGTTGTTTGATTATTAAAACTCATATATATATATATATATATATATATATATACACATATACACACATATATATATACACACACACACACATACTGTACATACATATACATACATACATACATGTGTGTGTGTATATATATATATATATATTTATACATACATCCATATACATACGTATATAATATACACGTTAGGTCAGGAAAGAGGTTCTCGCCCGGAAAAGGGTGGAGTGCCATCTCCGGGTTGGGGAGGAGATCTTGCCCCAAGTGGAGGAGTTCAAGTACCTCGGAGTCTTGTTCACGAGTGGGGGAAGAGTGGATCGTGAGATCGACAGGCGGATCGGTGCGGCGTCTTCAGTAATGCGGACGCTGTATCGATCCGTTGTGGTGAAGAAGGAGCTGAGCCGGAAGGCAAAGCTCTCAATTTACCGGTCGATCTACGTTCCCATCCTCACCTCTGGTCATGAGCTTTGGGTTATGACCGAAAGGACAAGATCACGGGTACAAGCGGCCGAAATGAGTTTCCTCCGCCGGGTGGCGGGGCTCTCCCTTAGAGATAGGGTGAGAAGCTCTGCCATCCGGGGGGAGCTCAAAGTAAAGCCGCTGCTCCTCCACATCGAGAGGAGCCAGATGAGGTGGTTCGGGCATCTGGTCAGGATGCCACCCGAACGCCTCCCTAGGGAGGTGTTTAGGGCACGTCCGACCGGTAGGAGGCCGCGGGGAAGACCCAGGACACGTTGGGAAGACTATGTCTCCCGGCTGGCCTGGGAACGCCTCGGGGTCCCACAGGAAGAGCTGGACGAAGTGGCTGGGGAGAGGGAAGTCTGGGCTTCCCTGCTTAGGCTGCTGCCCCCGCGACCCGACCTCGGATAAGCGGAAGAAGATGGATGGATGGATGGTCAGGAAAGAACACTGAGGCTATTTCATCCCTAAAAGCCTGTTTCGCAGGTTTCCCTGCTCTTCAGGGGAATAAAAACCTCTACACCAGTATTGAGCACTTTATACCGGATAAACCACAGTAACCTTGACTATATATTTATAATATATAAGTAGTATGTATAAATAAATATATTTTCACATACACACATTGTATATACAATATACATATTTATACAGTTCTGAAGTTAGTGTACTTATATAGATATTAAATATGTGTGTAATGTAAATAGACATTAAATACATTTGGTATCAAAATCAATACACTAAATTCAGGTGTTATTTTTTTAAAATTTAATTTAAAATTATTTATTACAACTGTGTGCTGTCTCAGAGTGATCTGTGATCACATTTAGACAGCTGTTTTTACACGTAATCTGTCATCACAGTGCTTTAAGTCTGCATATTGATTTCATACCAAATTTTGGAGGGATGTTTGCCAAACATGTAAGAGCACAGTACATCATGCAGTAAAGCCATATTTTCGAGGGTAATCGCCAATACGCTGTTATATGGACACTCGCGCGCGCGCGCGCACACACACACACACAGACACGCATACACAAATACACACATTATGACGCTTTTTTTCGCCACACAGCAGAGTGCTGATTGTGACGTAACAACAATCTTTTGTACCAAAACAACACTTCAGTTTGCATTGTTTAAAGCAGTGTTTTTCAACCTTTTTTGAGCCAAGGCACATTTTTAGTGTTGAAAAAATCCGGAGGCACACGACCAGCAGAAATCATTAAAAAACAAAACTCAGTTGACAGTAAAAAGTCGTTGTTGCAATTGTTGGATATGAATTTAAAGCATAACCAACCATGCATCAATATAGCTCTTGTCTCAAAGTAGGTGTACTGTAACGACATGACTTATTTAGAGTTTTTTTGCTGTTTTCCTGTGTGTAGTGTTTTAGTTCTTGTCTTGCGCTCCTATTTTGGTGGCTTTTTCTCTTCTTTTTTTTTGGTATTTTCCTGTAGCAGTTTCATGTCTGCCTTTAAGCGATATTTCCCGCATCTACTTTGTTTTAGCAATCAAGAATATTACAGTTGTTTGTATCCGTCTTTGTGGGGACATTGTTGATTGTCATGTCATGTTCGGATGTACATTGCCTTTGCTTCACAGTAAGTCTTTGCTGTCGTCTAGCATTCAGCCAGTTCAGTGCATAGCCTTCCCTACGCTTTAATGCCTTTTCTTAGGGGCACTCACCTTTTGTTTATTTTTGGTTTAAGCATTCGACACCTTTTTACCTGCATGCTGCCTCCCGCTGTTTCTGACATCTACAAAGCAATTAGCTACTGTCCGCCACCTACTGATATGGAAGAGTATTACACGGTTACTCTGCCGAGCTCTAGACAGCACCGACACTCAACAACAACACATTATTTGCAGACTATAATTACTGGTTTGCAAAAAATATTTTTAACCCAAATAAGTGAAATTAGATAATCTCCCACGGCACACCAGACTGTATCTCACGGCACACTAGTGTGCCGCGGCACAGTGGTTGAAAAACACTGGTCTAAAGTAAGCTAGAACAGACTGAACAACAACATGTAATTTCAACTACTTGAACTTTAACAATTCCCCCACATCAGACCCTGACGACAATACAATATGAAGTATAAACGATAAAACATTAAATATTAAGAGTATGTGAATGTTCGACTCCGGCCTTGTTTACTTCCTGACGACCTCCTTAAAGTTTTGTAATCAATCAAAAAGATAAAGCAGCTAAAATGCGAATGAATTATATATAAAGTGCTTGAACTTGTTTTATAATGTCCACAAAGTTCAATGAGCATACGCTGTGTTATGTTGACTTTATTTGTTCATTATAGTTCATTTACACCATAAGTGAGAAAAGTTGTTTGGGTTGGGTCATATATAATGATGCAGTGCTGATGTCCCTTTCAAATGAAACCCATGATCATGACCATCAATTCTATCTTTGACCACAAGAGGGCAGCAAAATCACTACAATTCAAATCACAGTGGATTCCATCCATCCATCCATTTTCTACCGCTTAATCCCTTCGGGGTCGCGATTAATTTAGGTTAATACACTCCGCAGACCAGGATTCTTGTTCAATTTGTAATGTTTTCCAACAGTGGGCTGTAGTTTGGACACTTCTGATGTAAACATTCTGGGCTTTCTTATCATGAATTGCGTAAGCTACTGTGCTTCTGGGTTATCAGTTTGGGAAGACTGGCACATGCGTCAAACACCAGATACAATGATCAATCGATGGAAGTGTATACTTCCAAAAGGCAACTGGTTTATAATCACATCATCTAGATCCCATCTTTAGAAAGTCAAAAACTTGATTACAAAATCTTCGAGACATTACAAGCTGCATGCAAAAGCCTTATTAATGTTTTCAAACGTGAATTCAGTCGTTAATTTGATTTTTAGTGCATGTATGTGGGGCGGTGGTGTTAGGTTTACGATGAGTTGGGGGACCTGCTTTGGTTTGATAATAATAATAAACATGATAATAATAATAATACATAAGTTATATTAAAGATCTAAATGAGGCCACAAACAACATTTTGTTTAGGACCACAAAAAGCTTCGGGTGTGTCATTCGATTTCTCGGAATAGTGGGAGACTGGTTTGTTACGCGCAGGGCAACATTTTTGTGAAAATGTTCCTCGAAAACCTGGGCGTACAAACAGTGTGCGTACAAAAACTAAGGAGCCACTGTATTTCAGTCGCTTGTGCAGTCACAGTTTAACCCATACGATTGCTAACCTCTTCATGCCTCGCCGGAATTCGAACATCCTCAGTCCTTCAGGAATGCTGAACACCCTAATAACAGTTCCCTGTAGAAAGAAAAAACCACATTGGTAGTACAGGTTGTTGTGCAAAGAAGCTGCTATTAGGAAGAAGGACTCACCTTCTCTGAAGCGCTGGCCAGTTTGGTGCCGGAGCCGTTGAATGTGAGGGCCGCCAGGGGACTGGCATGGGCCTGGATCAGCGTCACAGTGCTCTAAAAAAAACAACCACATCAGCACTAAACCACCAATACTGAAGCTGAAAATGTCCCGCTAAGACCCTCACCAGGTTGTTTGCGTCATACACAGTAATCTCTCCAATGGTGGCACTGCCAGGGTATGCCAAATAGGAGTTACCATGGTTGACAGACAGGGCACAGAGACCTGTGAAAGTCAAAGAATAACATAATATAATATAATGCATCAATATGGTTATAGCCTCTCTAATGCTGACAACATTGACACTTATTTCATAGTTTTTGACCTAAAAATTATGTCTACAGGTAAATTTGCCCCCAAAATAGACACAGTAGTGGTTTTAGGCTTGTTTTCTAATGAGTTTGAGCCCATTTTGGAACGCCCACTTTGAGCTTCAAAATGTGGGCAGGTCGTCACCTACAGAAGGCTGAAGGCGAAACAATATTGCGTAGTTGTGTGTTGGTTTCATCTTCATCCTAAATCATAATATGTTCTCACAGAATTTAAAGGAATGATCAAATATGTCTCCCAGATGCATTTTGTAGCAATACTCTTGGCCTGCGATGAGGTGGCAACTTGTCCAGAGTGTATTCCGCCTTCCGCCACATTGCAGCTGGGATAGGCTCCAGCGCCCCCCGCGACTCCGAAAGGGACAAGCAAATGGATGGATGGACAAATACAGAAGGGGTCAGCCTGCATCCATTTCCAAATGATGGGAATGTGAGGAAAGTAGGGACCTCTCCAGTCAAATAGACTCATGCAAAATGGGACGGGCCAAGCGAGAGTGTAATTTGCAGCTATCATTTTAATGATGGCTGCAACCGGAGGGTGTGTTCCAACTATCGTGGGATCACACTCCTCAGCCTTCCCGGTAAGGTTTATTCAGGTGTACTGGAGAGGAGGCTACGCCGGATAGTCGAACCTCGGATACAAGAGGAACAGTGTGGTTTTCGTCCTGGTCGTGCAACTGTGGACCAGCTCTATACTCTCGGCAGGGTCCTTGAGGGTGCATGGGAGTTTGCCCAACCAGTCTACATGTGCTTTGTGGACTTGGAGAAGGCATTCGACCGTGTCCCTCGGGAGGTCCTGTGGGGAGTGCTCAGAGAGTATGGGGTATCGGACTGTCTGATTGTGGCGGTCCGCTCCCTGTACGATCAGTGTCAGAGTTTGGTCCGCATTGCCGGCAGTAGGTCGGACACGTTTCCAGTGAGGGTTGGACTCCGCCAAGGCTGCCCTTTGTCACCGATTCTGTTCATAACTTTTATGGACAGAATTTCTAGGCGCAGTCAAGGCGTTGAGGGGATCCGGTTTGGTGGCTGCAGGATTAGGTCTCTGCTTTTTGCGGATGATGTGGTCCTGATGGCTTCATCTGGCCAGGATCTTCAGCTGTCGCTGGATCGGTTCGCAGCCGAGTGTGAAGCGACTGGGATGAGAATCAGCACCTCCAAGTCCGAGTCCATGGTTCTCGCCCGGAAAAAGGGTGGAGTGCCATCTCCGGGTTGGGGAGGAGACCCTGCCCCAAGTGGAGGAGTTCAAGTACCTAGGAGTCTTGTTCACGAGTGGGGGAAGAGTGGATCGTGAGATCGACAGGCGGATCGGTGCGGCATCTTCAGTAATGCGGACGCTGTATCGATCCGTTGTGGTGAAGAAGGAGCTGAGCCGTAAGGCAAAGCTCTCAATTTACCGGTCGATCTACGTTCCCATCCTCACCTATGGTCATGAGCTTTGGGTTATGACCGAAAGGACAAGATCACGGGTACAAGCGGCCGAAATGAGTTTCCTCCGCCGGGTGGCGGGGCTCTCCCTTAGAGATAGGGTGAGAAGCTCTGTCATCCGGGGGGAGCTCAAAGTAAAGCCGCTGCTCCTCCACATCGAGAGGAGCCAGATGAGGCGGTTCGGGCATCTGGTCAGGATGCCACCCGAACGCCTCCCTAAGGAGGTGTTTAGGGCACGTCCAACCGGTAGGAGGCCACGGGGAAGACCCAAGACACGTTGGGAAGACTATGTCTCCCGGCTGGCCTGGGAACGCCTCGGGATCCCCCGGGTGGAGCTGGACGAAGTGGCTGGGGAGAGGAAAGTCTGGGCTTCCCTGCTTAGGCTGCTGCCCCCGCGACCCGACCTCGAATAAGCGGAAGAAGATGGATGGATGGATGGCATTTTAATGATTCTGACTTTAAAGTGGAAGGGTTTTGATCAGAGTTTGGATGGAAAAACGACTCATACTCAATAAAAGACGGACAAGAGCAGACCTGGCTCTCAAAAACGAGACAAAAAGAAGGTAAGCCGCTAGTATTCTATTGTGCCTCCTGTTCTACTGATGTTTTCCTCAAGCTGCCTGAGGAAATGCTAGAAGAGCATGAGGAAAGATGCACAGTCTGTGCAGGTTTCAACAAGTGAAATTTAGGACTTTTTAAAGTCCATATTAAATTGGCCCTAGTGTGTGAATGTTGTCTGTCTATCTGTGTTGACCCTGCGATGAGGTGGCGACTTGTCCAGGGTGTACCCCGCCTTCCGCCCGAATGCAGCTGAGATAGGCTCCAGCAGCCCCTGCGACCCCAAAAGGGACAAGCGGTAGAAAATGGATGGATGGATATTGAAAATATTAACACCATTTCACATCTATTCGGACAAAAAAGTACAAAGACAAAGGAGAATCAGAGGGCCAGAATGAATTTTAAGTATATGATTTTATTCACTGCGCTTTCACATTGGAAAATATAATGATTAAAGGTGCCATATGTAGTAATGTGGCCAGAAATGGTACTGTAATCACGGTCAAAATTCTGTAGTTCCCCCCACTCTCCCTGACTGAGGTTGCCAGATACGCAGCCGAATCCGAATCCTACTCCAAGGAACTTCAAATGGCAATTGACGAGTCCTACGCTGTAGGTTTCTCTTGTTTATGCTTCTCGCAAGATGGTTTACGAAGTAATTATGCCACATTTTACTAATGTCGATTAGCCAAATGTATTTGTAAAGTTACGCAGCAATATTTTAGACGGGAGTCAGGACAGATTGTTGGCATTACCCTGCTGAAATGTCTAGTTTGACCGCACGGACCACCATCGAAATAATTATAAATAATAATATATATTATATATCGCACAGGCCTACTTTGATGGCAAGCCAGGGCCAACAGTAAAACTACCGCCACATTTTGTTGCATCCAACCTGACACACTGCATTCTTTTCCATTTACGCACATCAAAAGAGTATCATACACAAATAGACGGGAGTAGACATTGAAAGGGTAAAAGAAACTAGATCTACTGCTCGCTATTGTTACCATATCTGAGTTCTTGTGCAGAAATATGGGGAAATAACTACAAATGTGCACTTCATTCACTAAACGCGTTACAAAAAAGAGCAGTTAGACTGATACATAATGTTGGATACAGAGAACATACAAACACTTTATTTATTGAATCAAAAATATTGAAATTCAACAATTTGGTAAAATTGCAAACAGCTAAAACCATGTACAAAGCAAACCATAACCTGCTAACCAAGAATGTACAATAATTATTCTCAACTAAAGAGGAGAAATATAACCTTAGAGGAAAAACTAACTGAAAACATTTGTATGCACGTACAGAATTTAAGACCGTTAGCATATCAGTATGTGGAATTTAATTATGGAATAAATTAAGCAAAGAAGTTCAACAATGTACTTATATGATGCAGTTTAAGCTGTTGTTCAAAGTAATAGTGCTTAAAAGTACAAGGAAGAAGAATTATCAGAAATACCTTCAACATTTATGAAAACGGGATATTCTTCATCTCAGTATGTTTATCATGACTGACTTAATTATCTATTACAAGAACTACTGTATTAATCACTCACTGATGTAATTGTGTTACAAAAAGAAGTCAGTAAATGAACATCCATCCATCCATTTTCTACCGCTTGTCCCTTTCGGGGTCACGGGGGAGCCTATCTTAGCTGCATTCGGGCGGAAGGCGGGGTACACCCTGGACAAGTCACCAACTCATCACAGAGTAAATGAACATATGTATTTGTAAACGCTCTGAAGTGGGAAAGGGATAGGATTAAATAAGCTTTGCTTCTTCCTACTCCTTTTCGGACATGATGTAAAGAGAAATTATATGAAATTGTGTGTGATATATTATACTGTAAGTGTGTTCATGTTCGAAATAAACTCAATCAATCAATCACCATCTTTCAGTGCAGAGTGCGATTCTATGAGCCAACCCACGATACGCATAAATCATATAGCCTACTACCATGTCAATACACAAAGTAAACAATCATTACATGTAATGCATTATATTGTGCCAAGCAAATGCCACTCGTATGTGTTTGATACACATACAGTACCAGAAACCGCAATTAGCCGTGCTAATGTTGGAACCCATTTCCTCAGCATATCTGCAAACTGAGAACGAAATAGGCACCGACACTACCCATATCCACATAGGTTTTATTTGTCGAAAATATATTTTGCCCTGTCAGTTGGATGACACATATGGCACCTTTAAACTAACTAAATACGCCATAAGACTATATTGTAAACTCATTGAGATAAATATTATCGAACATCAAAACAGCCATTTTTCAGAGTTGCCATAGAAGCGTTTTCTTGCAAAAGGTGCAAGTGTTTTCATGCAATGGTAGAGGAAAGCACAACAATATATTGTCTGTGAAAGGGACCGTTAGCATCGCTGTTAAAGCTAAATGGTTAATTTTTGCAGTGTTTTTGTGGTTATAAGAATTAAGCAAACAGATAAAAACATCTACAGTACTACTACCGTATCTGCACAAAGTTGTGAAAAAACAGAGTACAGGCAGAGCGATTGTCTAAAAAAAATCAAAAGGCGTAAGATTATGGCTTGCATGTGGATGACATTCAAATTTGCTCAGCTCATTTTGTATGTATACATGTGTACTGTATTTTTCGGGCTATAAGTCGCAGTTTTTTTCATAGTTTGGCCGGGCTCCAGTGCGACTTATGTATGTTTTTTTCCTTTTTTATTATGCATTTTTGGCAGGTGCGACTTATACTCCGGTGCGACTTATACTCCGAAAAATACCAGTACCTGTTTTTGTGACTTTTTTGAAAACATATTGCAAATAAACAAGGACCTGCGATGAGGTGGCGACTTGTCCAGGGTGTACCCCGCCTTCCGCCCGATTGTAGCTGAGATAGGCTCCAGCGCCCCCCCCGCAACCCCGAAGGGAATAAGCGGTAGAAAATGGATGGATGGATGGAATAAACAAGGACGAGTTTTTATTTAAGCATCATAAAATTACAAATGCAAATCTTCCTTGCGTTCCTCATCCCACCACTAAACACTAAACAGACAACCTTTGTAGCTTTTAATGGCATGTGCTGTATAAACTTGGAAAAAAGATTAGGCATGAGAAGCTGACCTGAAAATATTAGAATAAATAATAAAAATAATATGAGAATTTAGGGATTTTTTATAGTTTTACTGCTGTGAGTACACTACTACCACAGATACATGTGTGTGTGCTTACTGTATGTAATAGTATTATTTCACTAATAAACATCTAATATTGATCTTCTTTGGCAATTGGCATCACTATACCGACATAACACTCTTTAGGGGGGTTAAGTTAATTCTTGTATAGTTGTGCAAGTGTTTGTGGCCTTTCAGCAGCTTTTGACACAGACTTATCCTGGACTCATTCTATTCACTTTCATCGCAATGTTTACAAACACTTCACATCTCGATGGCTCCACATCTAGGTCTTAAACACTTAAAACGTTTCCCTCCCCCGGCTTCAAGCATGCATTAAACTGATCGTTCTGGAGCCACAGATCATTGAACTTGCACATACTCATCTTATGCAAATAATTTGGCTTTGCTGTGGGCTTTTGTTTAATTTTCTCCGCTGGTGTGCTAAGCTGTAACAACACACCGCTGCGGCTGCACGCGCACAACACACTAGCTAATGATGTGCGATAAATTCTGATCGGGACAGCACAGGTAGCCTACTTAGGTTGTAATTTGAAGTTACGTTATAGTGTCCTCAAACATTGAAATATTTAAAAGCAAGACTGAAGTTAATGCATGTTTTAAATAAAAGTCACGTTAATAGATTTTTAAGACCTTTCAAAATCGTATTTAAGATTTTAGTGGCTCCAGTTCTGTAGAGGATGTCACACCAAGAGGGTGCAACATATCAAGTCTGGCGATGGAAAGGAGGCGTTCCATTTAGAGTTAGTAATGACAGCAAGAATCTTTTTCAGGAGCAAAAAATACAGAATTTGTTAATAAAATTTTGGTCATCTGGACGCAGTGGAAGGCCGGGCGTTTCCCACCTAGGCCTTCAGTGATGTCCGACTTCAAAGATTACCTCTCAAAATACCATAATTGATGTCACATGTCCGTTGCTGGAGAAATACTATACAGCAACATATTTACGCCGTACTACGCATTGGATCACCTCAACAGTGTACAAAACGGGTTATTGTCTGGCACATTTAAAAATCAATTAAAACGCATCAGCAATTAAAACATATCTTGTGTGCTACTGTCAAAATTAAAATTGCAAAAAACATATTAAAAGTGAAAAAATAAATATTTGAACTCACAATTTGCAGCACCTATTCGACGCCGTATAAGCCAGTGGTACCCCTCGTTGTGAAGTGAATTGTAAAGTGAATTACATTTATATAGCACTTTTTCTCAAGTGACTCAAAGCGCTTTACATAGTGAAACCCAATATCTAAGTTACATTTAAACCAGTGTGGGTGGCACTGGGAGCACATGGGTAAAGTGTCTTGCCCAAGGACACAACGGCAGTGACTAGGATGGCGGAAGCGGGGATCGAACCTGCAACCCTCAAGTTGCTGGCACGGCCGCTCTACCAACCGAGCTATACCGCCCCAATATATATATACATACCAATATATACCGTTGTCGGGTTATTCGAGTGGAAATGGCGGGCATTTGTCCATTTCATCGCCAGAACAGCTGAGCTAGCTTCCGGGGTTGGCCGACATCGTCTCACAAGATGTAGTTTCTCTTTAAATATCTTTCTTGAAAATGGCCTTGCAAATATATATCTGCCACCCAATCAACATTTTGTTCTACTTCTCTGCTATCCCAGTATTGCTACACTTCCTGCCTCCTGCTAAATTGAAAACTGTGAATGGATTCTCACTTTGGAATGACAAGTGAGTATCCATTCACAGTCTCGTTAACATCAGCCTACTTTGATAGGCTACTGTCAACAACTTGTGATCTGATTGGCTATCGCAACTGTCTCTCAACTTTATGTATTCTCAAATTCATCCGCTAACGGTCCTGATGAGTATCCAATCACAGGACGCGTAAACATCACATTCAACGTGAGGCCATCTGGAAGGCCTTACTGACAACAACTCGTGATCTGATTGGCTATCGCAACGGTCTATCACTGTATGTCCCCGTTCACTTACAGTGCACGGACGCCCACATTGTTGATTCTGAAGGCCTCGGGCAGATTTCGTACAGCTTGGCAACAGAAGCTCGCTGAATTCTGATTGGATACAAACTAAAACTAAAAACAACAGCATTGGAACGAGCATAATATGACATGAAGAGAATATGAATACTTTTAGATATTTAGGGAAAGTAAATTCCAATCAACCCATTTTCTACTGCTTGTCCCTTTTGGGGTTTCGGGGGGTGCTGGAGCCTATCTCAGCTCCATTCGGGCGGAAGGTGGGGTACACCCTAGACCAGTGGTTCTCAATTTTTTTTTTAGTGATGTACCCCCTGTGAACATTTTTTTAATTCAAGTACCCCGTAATCAGAGCAAAGCATTTTTGGTTGAAAAAAAGAGATAAAGAAGTAAAATACAGCACTATGTCATCAGTTTCTGATTTATTAAATTGTATAACAGTGCAAAATATTGCTCATTTGTTGTGGTGTTTTTTTGAACTATTTGGAAAAAAAGGTATAGAAATAACTAAAAACTTGTTGAAAAATAAACAAGTGATTCAATTATAAATAAAGATTTCTACACATAGACGTAATCATCAACTTAAAGTGCCCTCTTTGGGGATTGTAATAGAGATCCATCTGGATTCATTAACTTAATTCTAAACATTTCTTCACAAAAAAATAAATCTTTAACCTCAATATTTATGGAACATGTCCACAAAAAAATCTAGCTGTCAACACTGAATATTGCATTGTTGCATTTCTTTTCACAGTTCTTTTTGACAGACATTTAAAAAAAATCTCACGTACTCCTTGGCATACCTTCAAGTACCCCCAGGGGTACGCGTACCCCCATTTGAGAACCACTGCCCTAGACAAGTCGCCACCTCAACGCAGGGCCAACACAGATAGACAGACAACATTCACACTCACTTTCACACATATACAATTATTTTATTTTTAATTATGATCATGATTTCTGGTTATGTTAGGCCAGCAGAGAAGGCCTTGTTGGCCCTGATGGCACACCACTGTCTGGACGTTATGGATCCTTTAAGGCGGGGCTTTGCGTGTACAGTACCTGAAGGGTTGGTGGGGGTGTTGAGCAAGGTCTTGAGTAGCTTCATGTCTTTGATGTTGTGGATGTAAATGGACTCCTCCAAACACACCACCAGCCGCTGACATAAAAGGAAGTAAACACGCACAAAAAGAAAACATTGAGGACAAGAAATTCCCATTCTTAGAATTGTTGTTGCCAAAAAGCTTGCACCGCAGCGAATGATCAACATCCCTAAATCCACACAAATATATTTTGTTCTTACCTGTCGATTGAGCCTGACGGAGAGGATGTTGTTGGTATAGCTGTAGTTGCAAATCTCAGTACCTTTCTTAAAGTGATAGACGTTCATTCGCCGCGGCATGGATTGGCTCACCACCACCACCAGGCTGCTGGAGAACAGCCGCTCCACTATGCACACGTCGGGACACTCCACTGGGTAGGAAACAAGAGAAAAACTGTCTCAGTAGGCTATAAATTGTTTGCGTGTGAAACGGAGGCCAGCCAGTGTTGACAGTGTTTTAGCTCATCTCGGGAGGACCCAGGTTTGAGTCCCGGGCGCACCAGAAGCAAGGACCGAACCATGCGGGTTACAGTGGTGTGGTGACCCGGACAAGATTGAGGTTTAGGGTGGTAAGGACCTCACTTCCTGACAACCTTAAAGGGGTCATAATATGTTTGGTTCTACATTTAAAACACTTCCTTGTGGTCTACATAACATGTAATGGTGGTTCTTGGGTCAACATTTTGAAATGGATTATGTTTTACAGACCATCTTCAAGCCGTTTTCTGACCGTGTCTTCAGGATGCACCGTTTTGTGGGTGGTCTTATTTACGTGCCTCCACTTCGACTGCGTCTTCTCCCAGTCAGCCATATTGTAGTTTTTAACACTTCTATAGAGAGTAGACGGTCAGATTTAAAGTTAAAGTACCAATGATTGTCACACACACACTAGGTGTGAGGTTCGAACTATGCACTAATTTGTATCAGAAATGTTAACAGCGGACGATGCATGTGTATGTACGAACCAGTCTGCCCCAGAGAAAAAGAAGGAGCTTATTGACTACAAAGTCGGATTACAATGGCGGATTCGTGCAAAGCTTTTTGGGTAAATTTCTTCTATCTATGGAGATATGACGTCACACTTGGGAAAACGCCACAATTGGGGCAAATTCCAAACGGCACATTCGGAGAGATTGTTTTATAAATATCTCCGCCATGCCTCCATGGTTTGATGTCAAATGTTGGGACTTCTGCAGAGCCCAAACATACAAAATCAGGTACCAATAAGTAAGGCAAGTTGGTTTTCCATAATCCGTCCCCTTCATAAGTGCTGGACACTCAGTGCCTATGGTCTCTTATGCCGAAGGACCCAGGTTTGAGTCCGGGGCGCACCGGAAGCAGGGACTGAACCATGCGGGTTACAGTGGTGTCGTGACCCGGACGAGATTGAGGTTTAGGGTGGTAAGGACCTCACTCCCTGACAACCTTAAAGGGTCATATTATGTTTGGTTCTACATTTCAAGCACTTCCTTGTGGTCTACATTAGACTTAGACAAACTTTATTGATCCACAAGGGAAATTGTTCTAACATAACATGTAATGGTGGTTCTTGGGTCAAAATTTTGCAATGGATTATGTTTTACAGACCATCTTCAAGCCGTTTTCTGACCGTGTCTTCAGGATGCACCCTTTTGTGGGCGGTCTTATTTACGTTCCTCCATTTCGACTGCGTCTTCTCCCAGTCAGCCATATTGTAGTTTTTAGCACTTCTATAGCGAGTAACAGCGGACGATGCATGTGTATGTACGAGCCAGTCTGCCCCAGAGAAAAAGAAGAAGCTTATTGACTACAAAGTCGGATTACAATGGCGGACTCGCGCAAAGCTTTTGGGGTAAATTTTTTCTGTCTATGGAGATATGACGTCACACTTGGGAAAACGTCACAATTGGGGCAAATTGCAAACGGCACATACAAAGGAAGTATGAAGGAAGGCAAGATTGTTTTATAAATATCTCCGCCTTGCCTCCATGGTTTGATGTCAAATGTTGGGACTTCTGCAGAGCCCAAATATACAAAAACAGGTACCAATAGGTAAAGCAAGTTGGTTTTCCATAATCCGTCCCCTTCATAAGTGCTGGACACTCAGTGCCTATGGTCTCTTATGCCGAAGGACCCAGGTTTGAGTCCGGGGCGCACCGGAAGCAGGGACTGAACCATGCGGGTTACAGTGGTGTCGTGACCCGGACGAGATTGAGGTTTAGGGTGGTAAGGACCTCACTCCCTGACAACCTTAAAGGGTCATATTATGTTTGGTTCTACATTTCAAACACTTCCTTGTGGTCTACATTAGACTTAGACAAACTTTATTGATCCACAAGGGAAATTGTTCTAACATAACATGTAATGGTGGTTCTTGGGTCAAAATTTTGCAATGGATTATGTTTTACAGACCATCTTCAAGCCGTTTTTTGACCGTGTCTTCAGGATACACCGTTTTGTGGGCGGTCTTATTTACGTTCCTCCACTTCGACTGAGTCTTCTCCCAGTCAGCCATATTGTAGTTTTTAGCACTTCTATAGCGAGTAACAGCGGACGATGCATGTGTATGTACGAGTCAGTCTGCCCCAGAGAAAAAGAAGAAGCTTAGTGACTACAAAGTCAGATTACAATGGCGGACTCGCGCAAAGCTTTTGGGGTAAATTTCTTCTATCTATGGAGATATGACGTCACACTTGGGAAGACGTCACAATTGGGGCAAATTGCAAACGGCACATACAAAGGAAGTATGAAGGAAGGCAAGATTGTTTTATAAATATCTCCGCCATGCCTCCATGGTTTGATGTCAAATGTTGGGACTTCTGCAGAGCCCAAACATACAAAATCAGGTACCAATAAGTAAGGCAAGTTGGTTTTCCATAATCCGTCCCCTTCATAAGTGCTGGACACTCAGTGCCTATGGTCTCTTATGCCGAAGGACCCAGGTTTGAGTCCCGGGCGCACCGGAAGCAGGGACTGAACCATGCGGATTACAGTGGTGTCGTGACCCGACGAGATTGAGGTTTAGGGTGGTAAGGACCTCACTCCCTGACAACCTTAAAGGGTCATATTATGTTTGGTTCTACATTTAAAACACTTCGTGGTGGTCTACATTAGACTTAGACAAACTTTATTGATCCACAAGGGAAATTGTTCTAACATAACATGTAATGGTGGTTCTTGGGTCAAAATTTTGCAATGGATTATGTTTTACAGACCATCTTCAAGCCGTTTTTTGACCGTGTCTTCAGGATACACCGTTTTGTGGGCGGTCTTATTTACGTTCCTCCACTTCGACTGAGTTTTCTCCCAGTCAGCCATATTGTAGTTTTTAGCACTTCTATAGCGAGTAACAGCGGACGATGCATGTGTATGTACGAGTCAGTCTGCCCCAGAGAAAAAGAAGAAGCTTAGTGACTACAAAGTCAGATTACAATGGCGGACTCGCGCAAAGCTTTTGGGGTAAATTTCTTCTATCTATGGAGATATGACGTCACACTTGGGAAGACGTCACAATTGGGGCAAATTCCAAACGGCACATACAAAGGAAGTATGAAGGAAGGCAAGATTGTTTTATAAATATCTCCGCCATGCCTCCATGGTTTGATGTCAAATGTTGGGACTTCTGCAGAGCCCAAACATACAAAAACAGGTACCAATAAGTAAGGCAAGTTGGTTTTCCATAATCCGTCCCCTTCATAAGTGCTGGACACTCAGTGCCTATGGTCTCTTATGCCGAAGGACCCAGGTTTGACTCCCGGGCGCACCTGAAGCAGGAACTGAACCATGCGGGTTACAGTGGTGTCGTGCTCGGACAAGATTGAGGTTTAGGGTGGTAAGGACCTCACTCCCTGACAACCTTAAAGGGTCATACTATATTTGGTTCTACATTTCAAACACTTCCTTGTGGTCTACATTAGACTTAGACAAACTTTATTGATCCACAAGGGAAATTGTTCTAACATAACATGTAACGGTGGTTCTTGGGTCAAAATTTTGCAATGGATTATGTTTTACACAATATCTCTGCCATGCCTCTATGGTTTGATGTCAAATGTTGGGACTTCTGCAGAGCCCAAATATACAAAAACAGGTACCAATAGGTAAAGCAAGTTGGTTTTGCATTATCGGTCCCTTCATAAGTTCTGGATTCTCAGTGCCTATGGTCTCTTATGCCAGAGGACCCAGATTTGTGTCCTGGGCGGACTGGAAGCAGGTACTGAACCAGGCGGGTTACGTCATTTTAGATGGATGGGGGATGCTGTTCTCACCTCCTTCGTGGATGCAGTCCAGTTTGTCCACAGCGGTGACGGAGAAGAGACGGTAGCCAGTCTTGGTGCCCACTGACAGGGAACTAAACACACACACATTTTTAGACTCGGCTGAGTGGACCAGATGCATGTTTCCAGGTAAGAGGTGGTTCATTTTGTACCATTTAGTTGTGTAAGGAACATCCCAAAAACATGCATGTCAGGATCATTGGAATCTTAAGTCCATGGTATACCCCGCTTCTCCTGAAGTCAGCTGGGATAGGCTCCAGCATGGCCTTAATGAGGACAAGCCAAAATGGCTAAAGCTGGTCTGCTTGGTTTTACAACCACTGCCAGAAAGCAATGTGTTTATTTAAAGAGGAGCACTTGGAACCTCAATTCTAGTAGAAGCAGTAGGTGTTCAAAGCAATCTACATGGTCTAGTGTGAAAACAGAGAATTTAAGGAGTCCGCATCAAGACTGTTTAGCTACTTGAACTGTAAGCCCAAATAAAATGGACACCTCAAAGTAATCATACAGATTGGGTTCATGCAAGGCAAGGAAGGCCCTCAGGTTGCTTACGTGGTGTCCTGGTTGAACGAGGCACAAATGAAGCCTCGCAGCATCTCAGGGGCGCCGTCCACTTCGCCCTGGGAATCCATCTGGGCCGCCAGTTTCCTGTCCTCTCGCTGGCCGACCTCAGAGGCCTTGGGCTCGGGTCGATCCCCGCCGGGCCCCGCTTCCCCTCCTCCCGCTGCCCCGACTCCAAACGCCACGCTCACAGTGCTCAGGGAGAGGAATGTCCGGACTGACGAACCCGGGTGATACGCAAAGGCGGGAGCGAGCGAACGGGGCCTAAATGACGAAATCGACGATAAGAACCGTCCACCAAGTGGGTTCACGTTCGCCAAACAACACCGTTACTGCTATTATGACATTAACGTCCACTGTTCATACAGCAAAACAATAACAGCTGATGGGAGGAAGTGTCACTCGAATGTGCGCTCCAATTGGCGGAGAGCACCTAAAAGACCCGCCTTTTTTGTTTTTACAGGGGAAAAGTTGTTTGAAGTCTGTCCCTGATTCGTCGAATTGGCTGTCACTCGTCTACGTCATGGCAAACCGCTGATTGGTCAATTGGACGCTCAGTCTTGTCACGAGGAAATGCTTTGACGATTTCATTGGCTAAATGGCCTATCAATCAGTTTACTCTGGTTTTGATCGCCTTGCAGTCACAAGACACAACCACACTTCAACATAGAAATGTTTGTCAACATTATTATGCTCCAGGTAAACATTTTTCTACATAAATGTCGATTTATGAAAGTAAGGCCTACATTTTCTAATTGGCTTAATGGGTTACAATTATCAATCCAATCTTGGAGAATGATAAAGAGTACGAAAGTCCTTAAATTGATATATTTGTTAAAAACATTTAAATTGATTTAGGTAGCCCTTTTTGTCTTTTTTTTTTTTTTTTTTCATATTTTTTGGTATTGTTACTCTGTCTGTGTTTGCTTTTGTTTTCTTTCCTTGATGTTGGAAGTGCCTTGACTTTTGTGTGAATTGCAGATGTATGTTTGTTGTTCAATAAAAAATAAATAAATAAAAACACACTTCATACACGAATATCCATCCATCCATTTTCTACCGCTTGTCCCTTTCGGGGTCGCGGGGCATGCTGGAGCAGCAGCATTCGGGCGGAAGGCGGCGTACACCCTGGACAAGTCGCCACCTCCTCACAGGGCTAACACAGATAGACAGACAACATTCACATTCACATTCACACATTAGGGCCAATTTAGTGTTGCCAATCAACCTATGCGTCGTCTTAATTCAGGGTGATTAGTTTTTGTGGCAGAGGGGTTAGTGCATCTGCCTCACAATACAAAGGTCCTGAGTAGTCTTGGGTTCAATCCCTCTTTCTGTGTGGAGTTTGCATGTTCTCCCTGTGACTGTGTGGGTTCCCTCCGTGTAGGGGATAGGTTGATTGGCAACACTAAATTGGCCCTAGTGTGTGAATGTGAGTGTGAATGTTGTCTGTCTATCTGTGTTGGCCCTGTGATGAGGTGACGACTTGTCCAGGGTGAACCAGGCCTTCCGCCCGATTGTAGCTTGAGATAGGCTCCAGCACCCCCCGCGACCCCGAACGGAATAAGCGGTAGAAAATGGATGGATGGATAGTTTTTTTCGCTTTATTTTTTTTTTTTTACATAATATTAAATGATAATGTTATCATGCTCGTTCAAGTGATCATGGAGTACTTGCATTGCTCAAAGTTCCCAGTATCCATCCATCCATTTGCTACCGCTTATTCCCTTCGGGGTCGCGGGGCATGCTGGAGCCTATCTCAGCAGCATTCGGGTGGAAGGCGGTGTACACCCTGGACAAGTCACCACCTCATCACAGGGCTAACACAGATAGACAGACAACATTCACACTCACAGTCACACATTAGGGCCAATTTAGTGTTGCCAATCAACCTATCCGCCGTCTTAATTCAGGGTGATTTGTTCTTTCCCCTTATTTTTTTTTCCACATAATATTAAATGATAATGTTATTGTGCTCGTTCGAGTGATCATGGAGTACTTGCATTGCTCAAAGTTCCCAGTATCCATCCATCCATTTTCTACCGCTTACTCCCTTCGGGGTGGCGGGGGGCGCTGGAGCCTATCTCAGCAGCATTCGGGCGGAAGGTGGTGTACACCCTGGACAAGTCGCCACTTCATCACAGGGCTAACACAGATAGACAGACAACATTCACATTCACATTCACACATTAGGGCCAATTTAGTGTTGCCAATCAACCTATGCGTCGTCTTAATTCAGGGTGATTTGTTTTTTTCGCTTTATTTTTTTTTTTTACATAATATTAAATGATAATGTTATCGTGCTCGTTCAAGTGATCATGGAGTACTTGCATTGCTCAAAGTTCCCAGTATTGCAGTGCAATTCTCCTACAATAATAAATATTAATAAAAATAAAAGTACCCTATTGGTTTTGAGTTTTCTTGCTACATTTGGTGTATACATTATGTTCAACGTAAAAGTATCATGTCATTGTGCCACCTAGAAATTAGTCATAGCACTTGGAATTCAATCAATCAATCCATCCATCCATCCATTTCCTACCGCTTATTCCCTTTGGGGTCGCGGGGGGCGCTGGAGCCTATCTCAGTATTTATATAGCCCTAAATCACAAGTGTCTCAAAGGGCTGCACAAGCCACAACGACATCCTCGGTATAGCCCACATAAGGGCAAGGAAAAACTCACCCCAGTGGGACGTCGATGTGAATGACTATGAGAAACCTTGGAGAGGACCGCATATGTGGGTAACCCCCCCCCCCCCCCCTCTAGGGAGACCGAATGCAATGGATGTCGAGTGGGTCTAACATAATATTGTGAGAGTCCAGTCCATAGTGGATCCAGCATAACAGTAAGAGTCCAGTCCACAGTGGGGTCAGCAGGAAACCATCCCGAGCGGAGACGGGTCAGCAGCGCAGAGATGTTCCCA
This sequence comes from Nerophis lumbriciformis, assembly GCF_033978685.3. Taxonomy (NCBI): domain Eukaryota; kingdom Metazoa; phylum Chordata; class Actinopteri; order Syngnathiformes; family Syngnathidae; genus Nerophis; species Nerophis lumbriciformis. The sequence continues at coordinate 8,521,655 of NC_084558.2, read as the reverse complement.
ACCGATATACAGGCGAGCGGTCCACCCCGGGTCCCGACCCCGGACAGCCAGCACCCCATCCATGGCCACCGGATCTGTGTGTCTCCCCTTCCACAAGGGATAGGGGGGAGCAGAGGAGAAAAGAAAAGAAACGGCAGATCAACTGGTCTAAAAAAAAGGGGGGCTATTCAAAGGCTAGAGTATACAAATGAGTTTTGAGATGGGACTTGAATGTTTCTACTGAGGTAGCATCTCTAACTGTTACCGGGAGGGCATTCCATAGTACTGGAGCCCGAATAGAAAACGCTCTACAGCCCGCAGACTTTTTTTGGGCTCTGGGAATCACTAATAAGCCGGAGTTCTTTGAACGCAGATTTCTTGCCGGGACATATGGTACAATACAATCGGCAAGATAGGCTGGAGCTAGACCGTGTAGTATTTTATACGTAAGTAGTAAAACCTTAAAATCGCATCTTAAGTGCACAGGAAGCCAGTGCAGGTGAGCCAGTATAGGCGTAATATGATCAAACTTTCTTGTTCTTGTCAAAAGTCTAGCAGCCGCATTTTGTACCAACTGTAATCTTTTAATGCTAGACATAGGGAGACCCGAAAATAATACGTTACAGTAATCGAGACGAGACGTAACGAACGCATGAATAATGATCTCAGCCCTAGATTCTCTGCAAACTGCTTCTACAATACTAAACATTGAAACAAAGGTAATTATTGCCACAATGTGTTGTACAAAGCGTCCAAATAGAACACTTTTGCTGACCTGTGATGCCCCCCGCCCCCAGTCAGGGCCGAGTTCCTTGACGTCAGGGTTTCGACGCTGCCCCTTTAAGGTTGCTATGGGTTACGGGCTCACATGTCAGAACGAGGAGAATTGACGTCAGTAAAGGCTGCTGATTGGCTCTGAGCAGTATCCGGTGGGGCAGCGGTCCAGGGCTCGGGAAAAAAGATCGAAGGGAGCAGAATCTGGTAACGGTACTCTTCGACAAATACCGAGCGTCCCGAGTCACCGTCGAAGGGCTCGGTCGGATTTTTCTGTATCTAGTGAGTATTCCTACTCTTTTACTTGAACGCACGCATGACCTCGGCATAGGTGAAATTTGTTTTCGCTGGTTCGCGTTTGTTTATGATAGAACCCAAGATGGCGTCGCTGCAAGAGGGCTTTGCCTTTGCACGGAGCTAGCAGGCTAAACACCAAACTGCACTCGTTTAGCTCGGCATTTACACTTGGCAGACAAGTAAAACTGTTATATCGGTGGTTTTTGTTTTTTTGTACTGTATTATATGTGATGTTTGTCACATAGTCTGCTTATTGTTAGTTGCTATTGTTAGCCTCCTTTTTAGCCCCCCTGACCTAGACGCTATTACACACTGTACTCAGTGATAGCTTGATGTAAATATGTAAGGCATATTTAATTTGTGGGCATGAATCTTTCTTTATAAAACACATACAATAACCCATTCTTTAGCAAGGTCATCGAGAACCGTGATGATTTATCTCGTATAAATGACAGCTTCATTTGATTGTGCAGTGGACAATAAATGCAACTATTGGTGTAGCACCTTAGTTCTGCATCTAAGGTCCTTAAAACAATGTATTTTCTTAAATTAATAGCTGAGCTTGTCTGCATTTATTCTGTGCTGGCTTGTTTTTTAAGTGATAACTTGATGCACATTCACAGGATAAGTTGTGGTTTCCTCAGTTAAACACATTCAAAAGGCCTTCCTGTTTCAGAAAGGCCAACCACCCTTTGAGCAATGCATGAGAATATAAAGATAACTTGCAACACAGATGTTAATCATGTTATCCATGCCAGTTTTTATGAGAAGCACCATTCTGTTTATTTTTAAACCTCAAACAAGAGCTTTTGCCATCACTTTTGTGTGAATTGCAGATGTATGTTTGTTGTTAAATAAATAAATAAAAACACACTTCATACACGAATATCCATCCATCCATTTTCTACCCCTTGTCCCTTTCGGGGTCGCGGGGCATGCTGGAGCCTATCTCAGCAGCATTCGGGCGGAAGGCGGGGTACACCCTGGACAAGTCGCCATCTCATCACAGGGCCAACACAGATAGACAGACAACATTCACACTCACATTCACACATTAGGGCCAATTTAGTGTTGCCTCATATTTGTGCGATCAAGCTAAAATAAGGCCTTGTGTATGAAATGCTTTCATGAAAAATGTTGTGGTCAGACTTCATATGACTACATTCAGTCAAACAGAGAGCGTCTCTTTGCCTTTGCACTCTGCCTCTATTTCTCTCACATTCCTGTTATCCAGTAGCCCCATCATATTGCTCGTTTTTTCATTCCATAACCCCCAATGTTGAACAGTGAATGTGTCAACATCTCGTTTTGTTGGTCTTCTTTTCCTCTTGGCTCTGTCCCGCACCCAGGGTTAGAGGTCATAGAACAAGTTGCGGTTGTCGTCATGGCTTCTGGAAGCACGAGCAGTGAAGAGGAGCGAAGCCTGAGGGAGTGTGAGCAGTATGTGCAAAAACACAACATCCAACAGCTGCTGAAGGACTGCATTGTCCAGCTGTGCACCTCCAGGCCCGAAAGGCCTATGGCCTTCCTCAGGGAGTACTTCGAAAGGCTGGAGAAGGTACGTCTAGCTGCTGGACATGTAGATATAATATTTGTTTTTTGTTATGGCATGATAGAATGATGTATCGTAGAGTTTTTGCTTGCCAGGCAATATATATTTGATCTTACCGGGAGAACCACAGGGGGGAAAATTGATTTATAGTGTTCCGCTGCTGTCAGTTTTATTTGGATCAAATTCAAATTGTGTATTTTTGTCATCTTTTGCATCTCTTTTATTTTGGTAAAGTTGTGAGTGTTTTTTTCCTCACTTATTTTTATTTCAAAGGACAATTGGCAGCTTTTTCCAAACTGACCTTATTTTAACCTGTAAATTGTACTGTATGTACAGCCTGGGAAGGTTCCTGCAATAAAACACTCCATGCAGTTGTTTAGGGCCACAACCGCTGGGGGTGGGGGCACATGATCAGAAAGACTCTGGCCATGTTCAAGCCAATTTAGATACAGACTGCTTATATTTTAAATAACTTGTGACACATGAAGGGTTCAAATTGAAAAACAACTTTTAAAATTAAACCCTATTAGAGGCCACAAAAAGCCTGGAGCCAGGTTTTCCCTACATATAATCGATCGTGGCGTTTCGCCACGGCAAAATAAAAGCCGCCACACCTTGAAAATAGATCTATTTAATTTGACGTCTGCGGAAGCAGAAAATGCTGAAGATGACTACTATACTACTTCTTGATTGCAAGTAAATACTTTGGTCAACTTATCATTTTATGTTAGATAGTAAAGTGGACCTATGATGATTCTAACCTACATTTAACACATTTTGGACTCCGTTTTCACTGGACTCCAAATATGATTTTTTTGACCAAGTGTCTAATCGCTCCAAAATGCTTCAAATTGGATATTTTCGCATCAGATTTGGGCCACATCAAGAGGGAGTCTGAATCTGTTTGGAATCTGATCTTTTCAAATATGATTGCATCCTAAACTGCAATGCGGCCTGTTAGCGACTTCTATGTCGACTTTGGTCGAGCTAAGTTATTTGTGTGTGCAGTATTACAATTTGCAATTCTTTACTTCCTCCTGAGAGTTGTTTTCATCATCTGCCTACTTCCTCGACACAACAGCCACGACCGCACAAACTCACTAACACACTGATTGGTGGCGACCATATTTTCTCTTGTAGCAGCGATTTCCTTGTTCATTTACAGAATCCGGTTAACTTCCTTCATTTCACTTTTTGAATTGCGTATGCAAGTGACGTCAAGGCCACATTGGGGCTTGTGGGCATGCAGTGCCCACAAGCCCCAATGCTGTAGTCTGATAAAGATCATATTTTACTTATACAAATAAATACAAACGTTGAAAAATACAATATTTTTGGTAGATATTTTTTTGAATAATGACATGTTTTCAATGGCAATACTCATATTTTTGTGCACTTTTATTGTGTGTTTCAAAAGTTTTTATGTTTTAAAAAAACAAACTTTTGCTTCTTTTTTTTCTCGGTTTCGCTTCTTTTTTTACCGTTTCAAATTAATGGCAGTAATTTGACGTGGGTGGATGGGGAGTGGGGAAGTGTGAGGGCCTGTGGACAGGGCTTACAACAAGTTTACCCGAAAGCAGTTTTACTAGACTTGGGCTTGCAGGTAAAACACCTTAGAAGAAGACGGTAGGACCAAGGGCGTCTAAATCAAGTTTTAAAATGCTTCAAAAAATGAAATTATAAAGAAAAAGTTTTTTGTTTTTTTTAATAATCTTGTGTGTTGTTGTTGGCAGATTGAAATATTGTCATTTTAAACATGATATAGTGAACTACTGTACTTGTATTACTTTTGGACTACTTACCCAATTCGTTAAGCACTCCGGTCAACTTTGTTACTTTCAAAATTGGTTTCATATATGAAGTAGATTTCAACACGAAGAGGTTGTTAGGATATCTTTGTTATTTATTAAATGTTTAATTATTATTATGCATTCATCCATTGTTATTCTTAACATGGGAGGACCATGATACCCTTTACAAAGAAAGTAAAATGACTTTAAAGCAAATATCCCTATTTCTTAGTTATGACACATTTTATGGAGGCTTTATTATGATTGTTTTATTAGTTCATTTTTTAAAAATAAAATGTAATAGGGCAGTCAACTATTAGCTTTGCTCACTTTACGATGATGTTCTGTAGTTGGCTGTCCCTTTAGAAACACGCTGGAGATAATCCAGAGGATGTTTCAGAAAAACAAGAGTTCTTCTTTGTCTTTCTTGTTGAATTATATACAGTAACGTCACAAAATACTACTCAGATGTTTTAATGTAATTGTGAAAAGAAATGTCTTCTCTAAAAGTCCAGCGTATTTTTTTAATTAACTGTAAATACATCCTCAGCTCTACAATATAACAGTTGATGATTTATTTTTAATGTCTGTTGTAAATGGTTGTACTTTCAAATGTACATGTAAATAATATGCGGAATATCATTTAGGATAGGTGAACGTATGTCCCTATGTTGTATAATTTGCAGTTAAGGCAGGAAATGAATCACAACAACGATAGTTTCAGTACATTGTTTATTCAGTTATACAAGTCAAAATAATTCTAGACAATACAATACAATAAGGCATTAAATAAGACATGAGTCAACCTATTTAAGCCTGCCCCCCACGTCAAATCTCTGCCATTTGTTTGAAATCGTAAAAAAAGAAGCGAAACCGAAAAAAAGAAATGAAATCGTAAAAAAGAGAAGCGAATGTGGAAAAAAAAGGTGAATATCAAAACTTTTGAAACACACAAACACAATAGAAGTGTACACAAATATAAATATTGGCCTCGAAAACATAACATATCATGATTAAAAAAATATTCACCCCAAATCCTGTATTTTTTCAATGTTTGAATTAATTTATTGCCAAAACTTGTTTTGGTGGCAATACAACTTTTTCTACGATGTCATCTTTTCCCGATATAAAATCTTACTGGCAGAGTTTTGGTTCCATACGCTCATGGCCCAACAACGGGCCCTCCGGCTAAGAAACACTGTTCTAGATAATCTGTATTCAATACGCCCTGGTGGGAATTTTCTGCAAAATTTTGGTCCACAGTCACATTTATTACCTACTTTTTGAGTATGTCTGTGTCCTTAAGATTGCAAATAAAACCCTCCACACACCACCCTCTCCAAAAAGTCAGAAATGATCTTTTGAAAATGTTCACTGTTTAAATGTCAGGCATGTGAGATTTCTGCGAAAACCCACGTTTTTAAACATTCATTTTCGCGTGAAAATATTACTACCACGTTTTTTTCAATGAAATATCAATAAAAATATGATCTAAAGAACATTTGTTGAACACTCACTGCAGCTGCAGGTACTCGCTGTTCCTCTTGAGTTGCACATTGGGGAGATGTTTAGGAGCACCGAAACAAGCTCGCTAGTTAGCTAACCATCTAGCTAGCTTACTTGTTGTTGCCTCTGTTGTCTCGGAGCCACAACGTTGACTGCTGCCTACTTTGCTGCTAATCATATTTGGATGATTACAATCCAAACACTGTTAGTTTCGATCCAGTTGTAGTTCTAGAGCAGTGGTGTTAAACGTACGGCCCAGGTTTAATCCGGCCTGCAGCCCCCACGATCAGGTTGCTAAATATAAAAATTAGCTCCATTTTTTTAAATGAAAGAAACTGCTATTTTATATGTGTCCACTGGATGTCGCAATAGCAATTCAAGTGTAACCTATGTCACACTTGACAATGATGACAGGTCAGCTGACTTTGAGCGCCCTCTGGATTGGCTGCCGCTACTCCAATTAGCGCAGGTGCAAGCAATCAGCTGCTCCTGTTGTGGGCCGCGGTATAGACGGACAATACCTTCTTTCATTGTAAATGATCCACTCAAAGGATAAAATACCAAAACGGTAAGATGCAAAGACTTAAGTCAGCTTGACCATTATCTTTGCAATTGCAATTGGTTGAAATACACGATGCCAGTGCCCAGAACTCCTTTGTTAAAATGTGTGTTTCTTAAGGGTGTAACGGTACGTGTATTTGTATTGTACCGTTTCGGTACGGGGGATTCGGTTCGGTTCAGAGGTGTACCGAACGAGTTTCCACACGGCCATATCAAGTAGCGTACCGCACGTTGTGTAAACAATGCACACTGAGGCACAACACACGGCATGCTAGCAGCGACCGGGCTACTACAACATGCTAAAGACAGAGCTAGAAGACCCTCCTGCCTCGTTAAGATCTCCCGTTTGGGAACATTTCGGTTTCACGGTGCGATACAACAATGGATAACATCGCTTCAACGAAGAGAAAGACGAACAAACACAGCTCCCATCGCATTCAAGCAGCCTCTCCTTGGCGAGTCAGGCAGGGCTAAAGCAATAACAAATGCCGTTGCTGTTTTTATAGCAGCAGATTTAAGACCATATTGCATTTAAAACTAGATTTTGACCCACTTCTATCGTGGAAGAACAATGAGCCCATATGTCCTCTTACTGCCAAGTTAGCCAGGCACTACCTCGCCATACCTGCAACCTCCGTGCCAAGCCAAAGGGTATTTTCCACAGCTGGAGACATTTTAACTGCAAGCAGGTCTGTTCTTTCTGCAGACAATGTGGATAAACTGATTTTTCTAGCAAAAAACATGAAAATTGAGTGAAAGTCACCAGGGTTAAAGGCTGGGGGGGAAAATAAAAGTTAATCTGAGGCTGAGTTGACTTGAAACTGTTTAATGTTGCACTGTTAGAATGTAGAAGAAAAGTTTTGTCATTTTATTTAATCCGAGCAACAACTTGAAGAAGTTTAATGTTGCACTTATATGTGGAAATGTTGCACTTTATATGTAGAAAGGTTTTGTTAAGAAACCAATTCTGAGCCTTATCTTATTTAGTTTTTATTTTATATACGTTGACTGCATTTACCAAGGCAATCGACCCTGTGTGTATATGTATGTTATTGTTATTAAAAGCCATTGTTTACAAATTTTGGTAAATAAATAACCAGAAAATGTATATTTTGATTTTTTCTTACTGCACCGAAAATGAACCGAACCGTGACCTCTAAACCGAGTTACGTACCGAACCAAAATTTTTGTGTACCGTTACACCCTTAGTGTTTCTACATTGGTCGGGTTGGTTCTATTTTATTTCAAACTTAAATCTACCATGTTCACATTACCAGTAGTTAAGTTTGTAGTTATGTTACCTTGATTTCGGCTATGGTGTCATTTTGATAACTGTTTTGTTTATATTATAATTGTAATATTTGAATGATGATAAATGTGTTGTGGAAGTATGCGGAATTCACCAATGCGGCGGTTTGAGGAAACACTTGATTGCTTTTCGGAACTTTTGTAATGAACTGCAAACATGAACAGGGCGTGCTTAAAGTTTAATGGCTTTGTAAAACACTGAGACAAAGTCTAAGTTCTTCATGGTGTTTTTGAAACTGCACCAATTTTTTCCATAGAATTTTCAGTGTTTTGCCAAGAGGATTATTTGTAATATGTACATTTTCAGTATATGCTTGTTTTATTTTTGGCCAAAGTAAGACAAAAAAACCAATCTGAAATTGTCTTATATTTTTAAGGTTTTAATGCCCTGATTTTATCAGTCCGGCCTGAGTGGGAGTAGATTTTCCTCCATGCGCCCCCTGAGCTAAAATTAGTTTGACACCCCTGTTCTAGAGTATTTATTAGTAGCCAGTAAGAAGCTATATTTTTGACGTGATGGATTGTCAACAAAAGACACAACACCGGAAGTATGTTACCCAAGAGTTTGTGGCTACAGGATATAGTTACCAAATAGGAAACGCTTTTTTGAGTTTTTTGCATGCATGCAATAGACTTTTACTTTACATTGGCAATGATAATTATGTTTAGTAAATTGTATACTAAAAAACACAAAAAAATTATGTGGTACATTACATGGGACATGTATGTGTCAAAAAGACAGCCAAAAGAGGTTGGTAGATGAGAATACATCTAAAGGTATTGCAGGAAATGTAGTCTGGATTTTCAAAATGTTTTTTCTGGGTTTGCATTGTAGCCATCCCCTATTTTTTCTCAAAGGGTGCTCACATCCCTGAAATATATATCTTGAAGACAAACATTACCACATTTATTTTTTTTCCAGACAATCTAAAATAAACTTCATAAACAGTACCATATATCGATTAATCGGTCAAAACATTGGGTACACTTTGTGCTGTATCAAAAGCTGAATTTACCAGAATTTATCTCACTGCATGTTGCACATCGGTGTTATTGCGGATCATTCACAACGTTGGTTATTTAGAACATACTCATAATCTGTTTATAAATCAAAGTTGCTCAGATTTGATGACCTTGTTAAATATAATACATTAATAATCTTATATAAAGCATTTAACAAATTATTGCCGCCCAATCTACAACGTATTTTTATAAGACGAGTGCAGGCTCATAACCTGAGAGGCTTTGGATATTTTTTATTGCCGAGAGCTCAAACCACTCGTAAACGTTTTTGTGTGTCTGTATGCGGAGTAAAACTATGGAACAAACTGGACTTAGAGCACAAGCAACGCCAAACTATTAATCAATTTAAACTATTGTACAAACATGGGGTCTGGTTCAAATATAGAGATGAGGGTCTTTAATTTGACCTGCTGCTGTACTGTTTCAAAGTGTTAACATGTGCTCAATGTTTCCTACCATTATTGCTATGTTGTCTCTTACCATTATTGCTATGTTGTCTATTACTATTGTTGGTATATTCATTATTCCTACATTGTTGATACAAATTATTGTTACAGTGTAATAATTATTGTTACCTGTGGTAATGCCACTATGATACAACATCTGTATTATAATCCTTGAACAAAGTAAGAGTGAAACTCATGTGAATAACCACTGAATGGAGAACTGGGGGTGGGATTAAATAAATTATCTTCTTCCCAGTCCCTTTCAGGCATAACTGGACAATCATGCATTACATACGATACATTACTACCTTTTACACTATATTAATTTATATTATTATGTGTTGTCAACTTTGTACTTTTTTATGTCATTGCCTGAAATAAATAAATAAACAAAATGAATGAAATGAAATTGTGCGCATTCCACGATTACCGGTAGATGAAAATAATACTTTATCATACATCCTCTCGTTGGTATTATTGTACCAGTAGAATAGAAAAAAACAAGATGACTTTTTTTTGTTTAATTGTTTTTTCATTGTATCCATTAAACTATATCCAATTGTATTTCCAATCTGCAAAGTATGTGACAATACTGTATAAACATCACAAAATGCCACAAATTCAGACAGCCATTTGGAATATTCCTCTCCAAATGTCTTCGGCAATTTCCGTGGATTCTGGGTGGGATGACATCACGATCAGAACGCTTTTGCACTCTGACCATATCAGCAGATCAGTCATACTGAAACATTCAGAAAATAGAAAGAGATGTGGGGGAAATAATAGATTTTTAGATGCATTGTAATTCGGACATGGACGATTTTTAAATCGATTTGTAAACGTCAATAATCGATGTATTTATTGTAAATAAAGTTATGCAGACCGTTCTAAAATGTGGCTGACTGCAGCGAGCCACCTCACAGAGAGATTCAACCAGCTACTTTTAATATAGGGCACATGTTCTAGTTTTGGACACATTTCTAATAATTTAATAAATGTAATGGGAATTAATTTAACTTTCTTATTACAAATGCACGATTTTTAAAAGTTGCAAGTGAAACAAAAATAAATGTAAAACTGCATCAATACACCTGAATTAAAGATGCATCAATTTTTAGTCGAATCGTAGCTCCTGAATTGTAATCGTAATCGAATCGTGAGGTGGCCAAAGATTACCACTTCTAATAAATACAGATGTTTTTCTTCTTTTATGCATTCTAAGTTGTAAATAAATAGATGAAATCTGCTAACAGTTGAGTCAATGAGGGCTCTCTATTCGGCCCACAAAGCCCTCTAAATAACCATTCCAAAACCGCCAACAATACTCTATTTACATATTGTGACCTGAATATTAACCAAATATTGGCGATATTGTTTTTATAAGCGCTAATGCAAACAAACAATTTTTTAGCAGCACTATGATAACAGGGAGGTAACTAGCTTATGCTGCTGCTCCTGCATCGCGTCCTGGCTCTTAAAAGTTATTGTAGATTCTAAAAAATTAGCCATGAATCTAGAAGTTGTTCATCTGTGACATTCAATTTATACCAATTTTTACAACCAAAGACGGTTTCTGCAGCCAGCAACTTTTCCTTTTAACCCTTGGATTATGATTAAATCTTCATCTAAAAGGGAAGATATGAACATCCCATCAGTCCTCAATTGCAGTGAGAGCAGAATTTCTTTTACAGTAAGTGATCGTTTTATTATGTTTGTAGTTTGTATTTGTGTTTAGGACTTGACAATACTGCTACATGTTGCTATAGTGTTTCACCAAAGCTGGATCTGTTTTGCACACGGATTCTAAAACTTGTAGCTCATCCTCCTAATTTGAAGCAAAAATATGTAAGGTTCTGGATCTCAATTTTTCCCAAAGTAATCATTGTTGCTCTCACAAAGTCTGCATAACTAGCATTGTAATTGATGGGGAAGTAATATGTGGTTCCCACATCTACGTCACGATCACGTGATTGACTGGCTTGCTCATTATCTCTCAAAATTACTCTGGAATCACAGTGATACTATTTTGATCATATTTATGTCTTTTGGTGTTATAAATCATATATATATATATATATATATATATATATATATATATATATATGATAATGGTTTTAATATAGAGGCAACTTCTTTTTCCCATTCTACTGGTACTTTGATAGCATAGCGTCTTTGCCAGAATTTAGCGACTAATCCGATTTTATACTGGGCCATGTTGACAAAACAGTGCCTTGTAAAATGTCGTGGACTAACAAAGTATTTATTTTTGAGACATCAGAGCAGGCGGGAGGTTATGAAATGAGATGGACTGACAGGAGACTGCAGGCAACAGTCTCATCTATGCAGAAGGGGAGGAGGCTTGCAGATAAGTCCGTCTGTCAGTCTGTGACTTCACAAATGGCCCACTGTTAAGAAGAAGCGTTCACAGCCTCAGGCATCCAAAACTTTGTGCAAACTCACGCCCAAATGCATGAATCTTATGATTTGACACTTTGGCATAGTGTAAAACAAGTAACCAACATTGTGACAACATTTGTAAGTCAGAAAAGAGGGAAATCCTCATTGGTCCTTTGCAAAACAGATACATTGCAGGCATTATTCCATCCATCCATCCATTTTCTACCGCTTATTCCCTTTGGGGTTGCGGGGGGTGCTGGAGCCTATCTCAGCCAAAATCGGGCGGAAGGCGGGGTACACCCCGGACAAGTCGCCACCTCATCGCAGGGCCAACACAGATAGACGTTATTCTAGTGAATGTTTAAAAAAATAAATACCCACTGCAAGTGTACATGGCAATTGCATAGCAAGACAACTAGGACAAATAAACATAAAACTTGTAAATTCCAAGAAAATATGTTTTGGGGTACCAATGTGTTCAACTTAATATTCACATTTAGAAATAATATTCTTCATCAGAAGTAAACTTTTGCTATTAAAAAACAAACAAAAAAACATTTTTAACTGTCATGTAAAAACTTAAATATACCACTCTAAAATTAAGTACATAAAAAGATACACTTGTTAATTATTGTATTATGTATATTTGTACTGAGCTGTCAGAACAGACATAGCTATCATCACTATGCTAGAACTACATCACTATACTCTATAGTACTATTGTCACTGTCACATTTTTTTTATTTTTACCTTCACTGACACCAAAACAAAATTGTAGAGTAAGTTGTTGTTTTTTAACATTCCATCCATCCATCCATTTTCTACCGCTTATTCCCTTTTGGGGTCGCGGGGGGCGCTGGAGCCTATCTCAGCTACAATCGGGCGGAAGGCGGGGTACACCCTGGACAAGTCGCCACCTCATCGCAGGGCCAACACAGATAGACAGACAACATTCACACTCACATCCACACACTAGGGCCAATTTAGTGTTTCCAATCAACCTTATTTTTTTTTTTTAGAAAACTTTGGTCGAGTAGCAACATAATGTTTTATGCGGTGCCAATGTTGTGGTAATTTAGCACCAAAAAACAACAGGGGATACCACAAACACCTCTATTACGTGTGTCTAAGAGGAGCATCAACATCTGCATTTCAAAATATGGCGAGTCTTCTGAAAATGGTAAAAAAAAATATGGGATTTTTGTAAATTTTTGTACAATTTGCAAGCCAATCAATTTCATAGCAGTTTATGGATTTTAATACTTTGTAAGGTTTCCTCGTAAGAAAGTCTGAAATATTGGTTGGTAGGTTGAAGTTTATTTCGAACATGTATATGATGCATCACATATTTTCATTTCTATTTGCAACATGTCCGAAAAGGAGTAGGAAGAAGCAAAGCGTATTTTATCCTACCTTTTTTTTACTTCATAGCAATTACTAAAACATGTGTTTACTTCCTGTTCTCAATTTATAACACAATTTACATAAATTTTTTACTAAATGTTATGATTGATATGAAATATATGATTTCTAAATATGGCAAGCATTTAATAAAACTAATTCTGGGATCCTTCATGTACCTTAAAAGTAAGACGTTTTTCAAGCTGGCTGACAATTTCTTTCTTCGTGTCAGAAATGTGTTGCTGCCTTCTCTTCTTCACATATTATATATGTCACTCATTTGTCAATTCACGCAAAGGGTGGATTGTTTATATTTTCTGTCATCTTCATGTCCATCCATCTGTGTTGTATTATTTGATTAAATCACAGAACATAAAAACTTGCTGCGGTCTTTAATGAACCCATGCACGCTGCGATAGCTCGTTCTGCGATCGACGCAGTCGTGAAAACACACAAAACGGTTGAAAGAAGGAAAAAGCACCGCCAGGAAAGAAGGACAAAAACTGGAATTCCCAGCAAAACATGGAAATTGTGTGTGCCGATCAGCACTCAAGGACAGAAAGAGAGGGAGGGTGTGTGCGAAGGGGAGCTGGGGTGGAGGGTGTCTGTCTGAGCACGGCAACACAGTTAGCTGAAAGAAGCACTGCTCACTATTACTAACTTACTCTATACTTATCACAATTTTAAAAAAAATACTAAATTCTGCTATCGTATATAAGGCATTCTATTTGTGTCTTAATGTTGAGGTCGCAAAGGCAGAATTTGAGGACAGAAAAATTTGTTTTACAAGCACAGATATTAACTTTAGAAAAAAAATTAAACTCACGCGAAACATTTTTTTGTGTGGATATAAACGTATTTTGTGCACAAGAAAAAGTGTTTTCTTGTTTGCTATTATACATATTTACACTTAATAATTAGTGCTGTCTGCAGTCAGACGGATGTGCTCTCTGGCGCCCCCCCTCTTCCGCTCTCTCAACCTTACCCTTCTGTGCATTCAACTTTTTTTTCTGCACTCGCTCGGATTTCAGCTCTGCGCTCGCACAAGTTTAGACACACAGTGTTATATTTGTGTCAATAAGGCAACCCATCAGAGAACTGGACAAATGCACTCTGATTGGCTATTTGGCCTCCAATGAGATCGCTTGTTATGTTATCCCGGAAGCATTAGTTCGCGCCTGATGGAGTCAATTGTCGTGTACCAATTCGGGGAATGCATCTTTCCAAGGACCCAGTCCATGCAGTTGAGGGAGTGTGGGTCATGGAGAGAGTCCTCCAATCGCAGCTGGAGCACTTTTATTTGGGACGGACTAGCTTTCGCAAATCGCAACACTTCCTGGTTGTGTCACATGTTCACCGGCTTCCGGTCAGGTCCACAAAGTGAAGAAAAGCAGAGAAAGAAACCTAACAAAATATTAAATTATGAAGGAAAAATTGTTTTAATTGATCTGGTGTATGTGTGTTGCGGTCGATGGATTTACATCCTGCTGAGAGAGAATTATTTCATTTCTTAAACATAGTGGGCTACTTTAATACTGTAACCTAAATTGTACAGAGCACTAAGATTACTCTTACTGATAGCAATAAGAGGCTTTTAGGATATTTACATGTTATGCATTACATTTTGTATTATTTATGCATTAATTCATTTTTATCAACTGGATCGAGGCACCATGATTCTCATAATAAAGCAAATAGTTATTGAGGTAGATTATGGATAAATATATGATTGCTTGATTAGTTTGTTTTTAGATAACAATCAGCTAAGCAAACTCACTTGAGGTAGTTGGACATATGTGTACCCTCAAAATGAAGACAATCCAGATGATGTTCCAAACAGCGAAGTCTTGTTGGTCTTTCTTGTTGGAATCTGTACAGTAACATCACACAGTACTACTCAGATATTGTTTAAACAACCAACATTGGCCCTAGTGTGTGAATGTGAATGTAGTCTGTGTTGCCCCTGTGATGAGGTGGCGACTTGCCCAGAGTGAACCGAGCCTTCTGCCCGAATGCAGCTGGGATAGGCTCCAGCCACCCCCGCGACCCCAAGAGGGACGAACAGTAAAAAATGGATGCGTGGATGTTCTAAAATAATAGGGAATATAAATGTATTCTGCAAAAGACCAGACTGTTAGTTTTAAGTAGTTTTAAATATGGCTCTACAATATAGAAGTTGATTTTTTTTAATCCTGTTGTAAAAGTTTGTACTTTCAGCTGTACTTACAAATGAAATTCCACTTAATATTTACAATAACTGAATATATTCCCCTACTTTGGAATACTTGCAATTAATGCAAGAAATGTACCACAAGAGCAGTAGTCTCAGCACTTTGTTTATTTATATTGGAATTTTTTTTTTCAGATGATCAGCCAAACCTGCACGTTCCATCCATTTTTTTGTTGCTGTGTTGTCCTGTAAATTGTCTTGAGTTAATTTCCTCCTTGATTGTCCTAAACACAAGCTCACAATAACTGTGGTTTAAATACATAAATGTTAACATTTTCCTGTGAAATAAAAATATACGTAGCGTCTACGAACAACTAATATGATTTAAATTGTTAACCTAGTTCAAAAAGATCACTCAACTATTAGTCACACATTATTAAGGCATATACGTAATAAGACATACATCAAGCTATTTATATATAAAAATCAAAAGAAAAAGATTTAAGGCTTTTACTTCTAAACGTTGAAAAAAGCTCCAGGCACGAAGCTGTCTGCAATGGCCGAATGCGAGTGTCTCTTTCGGGGCAAAAAGGATCCAAAAGCACGGAGGTCACTCGACATTCTGATAGTCGAGGTCTCGTATTTTATCACATATTAATATCACTACTGTCACCCCAGGTTTACATTTCTGCTTTTATATGTTTTAAATCCGAAAGGAAAAAGCAGTAGAATATGGATGGATGAATAAATAAAGCCATACTTACGATTTAAAGTCTCTCTTTCCGTTCCATACAGACAGCGTCGCCATGTTGAAAATAGTTTTTCAGTGCGATCTCATTAGAGACAAACCAGCCAATCAGAGTACATTTGTCTAGTTCTCTGGTCTGGTCTTTTTGACACAAGTATAACTCTGTGTGTCTAAACTTGTGCGAGCGCAGAGCAGAAAAAAAAGTTGAATGCGCAGAAGGGTGAGGTCGAGAGAGCGAAAGAGTGGGGTTGTGAGAGAAAGCATCCGTCTGCAGACAGCACTAATTCCATCCATCCATCTCTTTTCTACTGCTTGTCCCTTTTGGGGTCGCGGAGGGTGCTGGAGCCTATCTCAGCTGCATTCGGGCAGTAGGCAGGGTTCACCCTGGACAAGTCGCCACTTCATCGCAGGGCCAACACAGATAGACAGACAATATTCACACTCACATTCACACACTAGGGCCAATTTTTAGTGTTGCCAGTCAGCCTATCCCCAGGTGCATGTCTTTGGAGGTGGGAGGAAACCGGAATACCCAGAGGGAACCCACGCAGTCACGGGGAGAACATGCAAACTCCACACAGAAAGACCCAGAGCCCGGGGATCGAACTCAGTAACAGCACTATTTATTGAGTTTTAATATGGATAATAGTAAACAAGCAAACACTTTTAGTGTGCTCAAAATACATTTATATTTACATTTATAAAAATCGTCCGATATCGTTGCAAGAAGGCCAATATTCATATACGTTAAAATGCCATATATCAATTTCAATAATCGGTTGATCCCTAATTCCTTCATGAAGCTTGACTTGTGCATTTGTCCTCCCTCACCAGGAGGAGGCCAAGCAGATTCAGAACCAGCAGAAAGCCAGCAGTTCGCGCTCAGACTCCCGTGATGAGGAGGTGTCTCCGCCCATGAACCCTGTGGTGAAGGGTCGCAGGCGGAGGGGAGCTTTCAGTGCTGAGGTTTACACAGAGGAGGACGCAGCCTCCTATGTCAGAAAGGTAGTCGACACACTGACATCTTTGCTTTTGACATCCGTGTGATTGAAATGGTTGCTTTATTCTTTGTGGTGTTTCTTTCAGGTCATTCCGAAGGACTACAAGACAATGGCAGCTTTAGCCAAAGCTATTGAAAAGAACGTTCTCTTCTCCCACCTGGATGACAATGAGAGGAGGTTTCTGACTTTAACTTTATTTGTGTTATAAAGCTTTGATAAATAGTATTTGACACTCACATTTTTTTTCCCACAGTGACATATTTGATGCCATGTTTTCAGTCACCTACATAGCCGGAGAAACCGTTATTTTGCAGGGTAGGGTTGCCTTAACTCTTCCTCTATGAAAAATGTAATGAATGCATATGTCTTAACGGGGGAACTGCATTATTTTTTGGAATTTTGCCTATCGTTCACAATCATTACGAGAAACAAGAACACGCACATCTTTTTTCGGGGGGGTGAAAGATGATTAAAAAAGGCTTGAAAGATGTGGCTAATGGGAGTCACATTTGTAGCCTTCAAAGCCCTCTTAAACAACTTCAAAACCCTCCGTTTTCTATACACAATGCAAGACTATATATGCTGTAGTAACAGACAGGTTCATAACAATATGTAACATGTACAATATTTACCGTATTTTGATCATTTTAATAAATGCCGGAACTAATTCTTCGGCACATTGATTTCGGTTTCCATAGCAACGCATGTCCGACAATGTGTGTTCCTACTTCTGGATACAAAACGCTTGTGTGTTCTAATCATGGCAGATTTGGTAACAAACAACGAAGACAATTAATTTTGGACAAATGAGGATTCACAACCTTATTTTTTTTAAGCTGAATATACGGAGGATGAAATAATGCTTCTAGAAGCGAGCACAATGGAAAAGTGAGATGTTGGAGATAGAAGCCATTAGCCAATAAGGTGAAAAGTGAATCAAAGCAGCAAAATTTGGAGCTTGAAGCCAATCTACTTTGACATCAATGGTGTACTTACCCATAATTAATCGTAAAAAACGTCTCTCGCCGGCTGAACCAAACAGACAACTGTCCATCGAGTGAGTCACACTTTATATTGATCATGATACATGCAGCACATCATGCGTGTATCACAACAACACAGCATATGCTGTCTGGTTAGCTGTTTACAAATAAAACATGAAATGTGGGCTAATACTTTACAGATACTGTAATATGATTGTTCATGTTTTTCAGTCAGTACAGGTTAGTGTCCTATCGCAGTGTTGTGCATTACAAACTGTAACGCGTTACGCGATGACGTAGAAACTAGCTTATCTCTTGCCATAGTTAGCTTCTACGGCTAAAACAGTAGCATGCCGATGTGTTACTACGCTAGAAAAGGAGTTTTCTCAGTGTTCGCTCATACAATAACAATGTCGACACAGCTTGGTTATTATACAGGTTACGGAGCATAAATGAAGTATCGGTGACGGTTTTTGAATGCATTTTTAAAGTGATTTAGAGGTAGAATTGATTCACTGCATTGCTAGCCACCAAAGACGAGACGATGTTTATGTTAGAAAGCGGAAGAAGAAAAAAACAACAACTTCTGTCTTGTCTCTCATAATGATTGTGAACGATAGACAAAATTTCATAAAAAGTGCAGTTCCCCTTAAATGTGTGCATTGTTCATTTTTATTGTTAACTTGCAGGTGACGAGGGGGACAATTTTTATGTTATCGACCAAGGGGAGATGGATGTGAGTACGAAAAGTGACCTGAAGAATTAAGAGAAAGGTGTTAGTTTGGGTGTAGGCCTCCCATAATCCTCCATGCGTCCTCCACCATCTGACAGGTCTACGTGAACAACGAATGGGTGACAAGCATCGGTGAAGGCGGCAGCTTCGGCGAGCTGGCACTGATCTACGGCACCCCGAGGGCCGCGACTGTCCGAGCCAAGACCAACGTCAAGCTGTGGGGCATCGACAGAGACAGCTACAGGAGAATACTCATGGTGAGGAGACGATAGCAGCTGGTGCCATTGAATGTTAATTGTCCCATACTATGTTATTTTTCAAAGTGCCAGAAACGCCATTTTGTGGTAGCTTTAATGCTAATGAGTCGTTTGTCCAACAGACTGTGTGGCTCTGAGAAACGCTACTGTGCACCAACATAGATGCCATATATCACATACAGCAACGTAACATTAAGGAGTTGGACAGGAGGACATAAACGCTAGCCTAGCTATGTGAGCTACAGGGCTAAAATTACACTCACATTTTAACAGCAACATGCTAGGTTAGCCTACTTGCTAAAATACTAAAAATAAATGACCAAACTTACAGTTATAGCTGTAACTGACTGACGGATGGTTATCAGCGCTCCAGAACAAATTTTAAGATGTGTCGCAAAGTTTACTTTTTTTTTTTCTTTTCCAAAGCTGTAATCCGTGAAGTGGTATGCGAATGCACGAGACATGCTCATTTAGGGAAAGGTGTGTTAAAGGTGGTATGTCCATTCGGAAAGATGCTTAGAAAAGCTGAAACTGAAAAAAATTAAATGGTCTCTTCTCAAAAGTGGATGATGACATTTGGTGATAATACACAGACTCTACAGACACATGTTACTGTTATAACATCATTTCAAAGTCTGTTTTGCATAATGAGGGACCTTTTAACAGAACTATGCTTTTTTGATTGTTTTGTAGGGAAGCACTTTGAGAAAGAGGAAGATGTACGAGGAATTCCTCAGGAAAGTGTCCATTTTGGGTGGGTTGTGTTATCCTCAGTTTATTTTTATTTGGTTAATTAATTGCAACAAAGTCTCACTTAATGTGTTTGATGCTGAGATCTGAAAGAATTTTTTTTTTCCAAGAATAATAAAAATATCTCTCAAAACAAGTTGCAGGTTAAATATGTTCTGTCGTGCCTGCCTTCCCTCAGAGTCTCTCGACAAGTGGGAGCGCCTGACCGTCGCCGACGCCCTGGAGCCCGTCCAGTTTGAGGACGGACAGAAGATTGTTGTGCAGGGGGAGCCTGGAGATGAGTTCTTCATCATCCTAGAGGTGAATGCATGATTCCTATCCTTCTTTTTTAATGCACAGGAGGACCACACACAAAAGATTATTCACACCAAGGCATGTGCTTAGTGTCATATTCAATTGAAACATGTGTATTTGTGTGTTTTAGGGGTCTGCTGCAGTGTTGCAGCGTCGCTCAGAGAACGAAGAATTTGTTGAAGTGGGGAGATTAGGACCATCTGACTACTTTGGTAAATCAATACTATAATCTTTCTATTTTGTTTATTTAATCAGATGCTACCCGGTGTCTTGCATTCTCCATTTTTTAAACCTATTTTTCAACTGTTATTATATCAACATAAATTATATATTTATTTCACTGTAAAGACAATTATTTTAGATTACATTTTTAGGTGTTATGAATATTTTATAATAAGGACAGTCCTCATATATAAATTATATTATAATGGGGCTGATATTTGCCTTTTTAAACTGATCGGCTGATGAGCGGCTGAGCCCAGACAATCTTTACCACAGCTTTGTCCCAGTGTTTACATGCTAAAGATTCTATTCATGTGAAAGATTCCTTCAAAAGGGATCCACGCTCAAGGAGACACGATTACATTTCCATATTCCTTGTTACACACATGCAGGAGTTGTATGGATTCTAGGAGGGTGCGCGTGTCTTGCCAGAACACTGGCTTGAATTTGAGAGCGTGTCGTCTATTCACAGTGTAAAGCCACTAAGATACTAATCCTCACCACCATGGCGGAAAAAAAGTTTCTTCCAAATACTGTTATCATTGGAGGACTAGGGGAAAATGTTTTTCTAAGCATGAAGCTACACACACAGACACACACTCACAGACACCGAGCAAAACATAAGAAGCTAACCAGAGGGGTGATCAATTCAGATGTTGATACTATCGACACCTAATTTAGTATCAGTATATAAACGACATTAAAGTAATTGAGTCTTGGGATCACACTCCTCAGCCTTCCCGGTAAGGTATATTCAGGTGTACAGGAGAGGAGGCTACGCCGGATAGTCGAACCTCGGATTCAGGAAGAACAGTGTGGTTTTCGTCCTGGTCGTGGAACTGTGGACCAGCTCTATACTCTCGGCAGGGTCCTTGAGGGTGCATGGGAGTTTGCCCAACCAGTATGCATGTGCTTTGTGGACTTGGAGAAGGCATTCGACCGTGTCCCTCGGGAAGTCCTGTGGAGAGTGCTCAGAGAGTATGGGGTAACGGACTGTCTGATTGTGGCGGTCCGCTCCCTGTACGATCAGTGTCAGAGCTTGGTCCGCATTGCCGGCAGTAAGTCGGACACGTTTCCAGTGAGGGTTGGACTCGCCAAGGCTGCCCTTTGTCACCGATTCTGTTTATAACTTTTATGGACAGAATTTCTAGGCGCAGTCAAGGTGTTGAGGGGATCCGGTTTGGTGGCTGCAGGATTGGGTCTCTGCTTTTTGCAGATGATGTGATCCTGATGGCTTCACCCGGCCAGGATCTTCAGCCCTCACTGGATCGGTTCGCAGCCGAGTGTGAAGCGACTGGGATGAGAATCAGCACCTCCAAGTCCGAGTCCATGGTTCTCGCCCGGAAAAGGGTGGAATGCCATCTTCGGGTTGGAGAGGAGACCCTGCCCCAAGTGGAGGAGTTCAAGTACCTCGGAGTCTTGTTCACGAGTGAGGGAAGAGTGGATCGTGAGATCGACAGGCGGATCGGTGCGGCGTCTTCAGTAATGCGGACGCTGTATCGATCCGTTGTGGTGAAGAAGGAGCTGAGCCGGAAGGCAAAGCTCTCAATTTACCGGTCGATCTACGTTCCCATCCTCACCTATGGTCATGAGCTTTGGGTTATGACTGAAAGGACAAGATCACGGGTACAAGCGGCCGAAATTAGTTTCCTCCGCCGGGTGGTGGGGCTCTCCCTTAGAGATAGGGTGAGAAGCTCTGTCATCCGGGGGGAGTTCAAAGTAAAGCCGCTGCTCCTCCACATCGAGAGGAGCCAGATGAGGTGGTTCGGGCACCTGGTCAGGATGCCACCCGAACGCCTCCCTAGGGAGGTGTTTAGGGCACGTCCAACCGGTAGGAGGCCACGGGGAAGACCCAGGACACGTTGGGAAGACTATCTCTCCCGGCTGGCCTGGGAACGCCTCGGGATCCCCCGGGAAGAGCTGGGCAAAGTAGCTGGGGAGAGGAAAGTCTGGGCTTCCCTGCTTAGGCTGCTGCCCCCGCGACCCGACCTCGGATAAGCGGAAGAAGGTGGATGGATGGATGGATGTATAAACGATATTAAAGTAATTACAGTGTTTTTTTTTTTCTTTTTCTTAATACAAAATCCTTTTTTTGGTCGTTTTTGTTATTGTTTACGAATTCAGGGAGTTAAGGCTCTGGATACAGGAAAGCATTGAGGGCAAAACCCAAATCATTTAAATTGGAGCCAATAGTAGTTTTTGCTTTTGTTTAGTCATCTATTGTGTACTAACCACTTTATTTTGTAGAAAAAAAATAGCACAGATTCAGTACATCAACTGATTTACAACAATACTAACAAATTCTAAATTTAAGAAGATAACCTTGTTTACTTTAGTTACTTGCTATAAAACAGTTCTATTTGGTATTGTCAAAGTCGGGACTCGAAATCCGATCCGATCGGAAGCCAAAGAATCGGATCAGGATCGGATGCCAAAAAGGAAGCCAAAGAATCGGATCAGGATCGGATGCCAAAAAGGTGCTTACTAAGGGTGGCAGGTGTTGGTGTGTCTGAGTGACAGAAAGAAAAGCTAAGTTAAAGTTAAAGTTAAAGTACCAATGATTGTCACACACACACTAGGTGTGGCGAGATTATTCTCTGCATTTGACCCATCACCCTTGATCACCCCCTGGGAGGTGAGGGGAGCAGTGGGCAGCAGCGGTGGCCGCGCCCGGGAATCATTTTTGGTGATTTAACCCCCAATTCCAACCCTTGATGCTGAGTCCCAAGCAGGGAGGTAATGGGTCCCATTTTTATAGTCTTTGGTATGACTCGGCCGGGATTTGAACTCACAACCTACCGATCTCAGGGCGGACACTCTAACCACTAGGCCACTAGGCAAAAAGTTGTGTGGTTGGTTTTCGTGTATAATTCTCGAGGGCAGTCGTTTTCAAACCCAAGTACCACCTGAAAAAACACTTGGCTCTCCAAGTACCACCTTGATGACCAACAATAATGGTAAATGGTAAATGGGTAATACTTGTATAGCGCTTTTCTACCTTCAAGGTACTCAAAGCGCTTTGACACTAAGGTGACCAACAATAATGGTAAATGGTAAATGGGTAATACTTGTATAGCGCTTTTCTACCTTCAAGGTACTCAAAGCGCTTTGACACTATTTCCACATTCACCCATTCACACACACCTTTACACACACACATATTCACACACATTCACACTGATGGTGGGAGCTGTCATGCAAGGCGCTAACCACGACCCATCAGGAGCAAGGGTGAAGTGTCTTGCTCAAGGACACAACAGACGTGACTAGGTTGGTAGAAGCTGGGGATCAAACCAGGAACCCTCAGGTTGCTGGCACGGCCACTCTCCCAACCGCGCCACACCGTCCCACACAATAAAAAACAGTAGCGTAGTAGACCTAAGTATTCAATAAAAACAAGGCGTATGTGACGACCGGGGCGCATGGTGATGCGGGGTTTCGTTCTCCCAGGATGCAACGGACTTCAGACACAGCGTGAAGGTAAAATAAATGATTTATTTACGGAATAAATTATACTGGCATAAACAAAAACGTGCTCATAGCACGGAAGGCAAAAACTAAAGGAGCTAGCGTGGGAGCTAGAAGATAAAAAGGAGTCTAGCGTGGAAGATAGCAGGTTCAGAGCAAGGAAACAAAAGTCGTCATCAGTTGTGTGAAAACAAACTACGAAGCAAGACAGAATGACAGGAAAGGCAGGCTTAAATAATAATGTCAGTGATGACAAACAGGTGCACGTCGGGAACAAACGCGGCAGGTGAAAATAATAAGCAGCCATGGCAACAAACTCAGGTGTACAAAACAGGCACTCGAGTCCAAAACTAACAAAAAACACAAGTATCTTGAAAACGTAAACAAAAAATATGATCCGGGCAGCGGATCATAACAGTACCCCCCCCCCTTTAGGGACAGATTCCAGATGTCCCCTGGAAAAACTAAAACCCCCCCCAACTATAACAAAGTTCAAGAGTCAAGGGAGGGTGGAGGGAGGCTTTGGCGGAGGGTCGCCAGGCCACGTGTCCCCGAATCCACCGGGGACGAGTCAGGTGGCGGCGGCGAATGGAACGCCGCTGCCGGAGGCAAGGCGGGCGACCACGGAAAGGCCACATTCGTGGCCTCCGAGAAGGTGGGCGTGAGTGGCGCCAGAAGTTCAGCAGCCGGAGAGTTCTACGACTACGTCTCGGGTGTCGCTGCTGTTTGCGCCACTGGCGTCCACACACTAACCTCCGAGAGCGCCGCTTGCGCAGCCAGACCACTCGAGGTCGCTGAGACAACGATGAGGGCGAGGAAGGTGGCGGCGCCCTGGAAAGGTCCACCGGAGACGAGGAGAGAGCAGACGTCGCCGTGGAAGCAGGAGGAGTCGACGTCGCCGTGGAAGCAGGAGGAGTCGTCGTCGCCGTGGAAGCAGGAGGCGTCGTCGCCGTGGAAGCAGGAGGCGTCGTCGCCGTGGGCGGAGCCAGAGGCGGAGCAGGCGGCTCGTCTGTCGGCGTGGGCGGAACCAGAGGCGGAGCAGGCGGCTCGTTTGTCGGCGTGGGCGGAGCCAGAGGCGAATCAGGCAACGGAGTCTCTGTGGGTGGTGGATATCTCAGCTGGACTGCTGGGTTGGCCGTAGGGGGAATTATCACCTGCAGCGCGGAGAGTATACTTCCCAGCTGTCTCTCCAAAGCACCAAGGCGGGCGTCTTGGCGTTCCGCTATGGCGTTGATGCAAGCCCCAAGAACGCCAAACTGTTCCTCTTGTTGTCCAAGTTGTTTGGCCTGTTGGTGCAATGCCCTTTTTACTGGGTCGGTCTCTGCGGGCTCTCGTGTGCTTTGCAGCGCTGGAGCAGGAGGTGGAGAGGATGACGTTTGCAGGACCACCAGGGTTGATGGTGGCATCAGAGTGGCAGGCGTCCGGGCTGTCGTTGTCGTTGCCGTGGAAACAGGTGCTGGTGCGGAAACCAGACTTTGAGTCGGTGCTGGTGTGGGAACCAGACTTGGAGTCGGTGCTGGTGTGGGAACCAGACTTGGAGTCGGTGCTGGTGTGGGAACCAGACTTGGAGTCGGTGCTGGTGTGGGAACCAGACTTGGAGTCGGTGCTGGTGTGGGAACCAGACTTGGAGTCGGTGCTGGTGTGGGAACCAGACTTGGAGTCGGTGCTGGTGTGGGAACCAGACTTGGAGTCGGTGCTGGTGTGAGAACCAGACTTGGAGTCGGTGCTGGTGTGGGAACCAGACTTGGAGTCGGTGTTGGTGCGGGAACCAGACTTGGAGTCGGTGCTGGTGCGGGAACCAGCCTTGGAGCAGGTGCTGGGCGTGACTTTGGCGGAGGTGGCCTGGCCGGGGGTTGCGGCTTAGCATGCCGAAGGTCTGGTGGCGGAGGCCGGCATGGAGGTTTGGGCTTGGCTGGGCGCAGCTGTGCCCGCCCACTAGCAAAGCACCCAGTACTAGCCCCCCCCTCAAGAAACGGATCCCAGACGCGTCTTGTGCAGTCTGGAACAGTCTTTAGGGGTGGGAGGGAGGAGGTGAGGAGGTGGGTAGGCTCCTCCCCTTTTGATTGTCCAAATTGTCTATTCTGCTCTTCAATAGTGGACTGTAAGGACGACCAGGAGGGACAAAACAGAGGAGTGGGTGGAGCTTGAGCCATAGGGGTTGGGGCCAAAGTAATTGGGGGCGGAGCTTGAAAACCAGAATGTGACTGGGACTGACTAGACCTATATTTAAAAAAAAATGTCCTGATAATGCTTAATTGTTGAATTAAAGTAATTTGGAGGCGGCAGACAGAAAGAGTTGACTGAATTTAAAAAAATGTCTTCGTCTATGACGTCATCTCCAGTGGACGGGATGACGTCATCCGCGCGGGTCTCCAGCTGACTGACAGCCCAATCGGTGATCTGTTTGGCAAAGTGAGTGATGGGATTACCAAACATCGGCGGAGGGGAATCCTGGGCTGCTTGGCTGTGTTCCGGAGGGAAGAATTGCGGGGATGGCGCGTCTATGTCGCGAGCTGAAGCCGTCTTGTGCGACTTCCGCCTTCGCTGACGCGTGCGAGCGGGCTGAGAGCGGACCTCCCCGGGCCAGATGGAGTAGATCGGGACCAGTACAGCTCCAGGTCCCCATATCATCTCCTCATCTGGATTGCAGCGAAGCGTCTCTGCCTCCATCGCTCGGAGGACCATCCACGCACCTTCTTCATCCACCTCCGTCAGGCCCGATGCGAGAGAACTTTTTGCTTGCTTCGTACTGTGACGACCGGGGCGCATGGTGATGCGGGGTTTCGTTCTCCCAGGATGCAACGGACTTCGGACACAGCGTGAAGGTAAAATAAATGATTTATTTACGGAATAAATTATACTGGCATAAACAAAAACGTGCTCATAGCACGGAAGGCAAAAACTAAAGGAGCTAGCGTGGGAGCTAGAAGGTAAAAAGGAGTCTAGCGTGGAAGATAGCAGGTTCAGAGCAAGGAAACAAAAGTCGTCATCAGTTGTGTGAAAACAAACTACGAAGCAAGACAGAATGACAGGAAAGGCAGGCTTAAATAATAATGTCAGTGATGACAATCAGGTGCACGTCGGGAACAAACGCGGCAGGTGAAAATAATAAGCAGCCATGGCAACAAACTCAGGTGTACAAAACAGGCACTCAAGGAGTCCAAAACTAACAAAAAACACAAGTATCTTGAAAACGTAAACAAAAAATATGATCCGGGCAGCGGATCATAACAGCGTATGTTTTAACAAGTATTTATTGTTTTGCCACTGCAACACGGCACACAGTTTGAACAGAAGTTTGAATACAGGAGAATAAAACACTGTACTTAAATTATGAAACAAATCTTTGGCTTACCACTAGATGTGTACTAGAGATGCGCGGATAGGCAATTTATCTCATCCGCAACCGCGTCAGAAAGTCGTCAACCATCCGCCATCCACCCGATGTAACGTTTGATCAGAACTGCATCCGCCCGCCATCCGCCCGTTGTTATATATCTAATATTAATAAAAATAAAAAAAAGGGTGAAAACTACGCGAATTGCACCTTGTGCAGACAAGATTTTTCGATCGGACACGGAGGAATTAGCGATGTAAAAGACCACGTTGGGACAAAAAAACACAAGTCTAATGCCGTTGCTAGCGATACAAGTGGAAAACTTTCAACGTTTTTCGTCGCCCAAACAGATTCTTTGGATGTGATAAATGCCGAAGTTTTATTTACGGAGGCAATAATTGAGCATGGACTTCCAATTGCACTGGCTGATCACATGGGACAGTTAATAATGTAATGCAACCTTTAAAAATCATTACGCGGTGATCGCGATCCCAAAAATAAACTTTTCTTGCATGATAATGTCCAGAAAAATTCGCTTTATATTACTATAGAGTCCTTTTAACGAATGAGTTTGATGGTTTATCACAAACCTTAAATGAAATTCCATGGCCACTGTCCTGCTCTCTATATCAACCAGGGTGAGCCCCACCCCTTTCGTGAGCGCACTGAGCGCGGAGTGACCCCTTTTACGCGCCCCCGGCAACAGGGGTGGCAAGCAGGTAAGCTGCGCGGGCGGAGCGCGCGGAGTGACCCATGTTACGAGCCCCCGGCCACGGGGGTGGCGGGCAGGTAAGCTGCTTACCTGCTGCGCGTGACGCCGGCCGCGTCGAAAGCGGACGAGGCGGGGTGTCGGTGCGGTGGGCGCGGTAGTGACCCTGGACGTGCGTCAGGCCCTTCTCGCGGATCGCCTCAGCTACGGCTCCCGGTGGGGCCCTCTCGGGGGAAGGGGCCTCGGTCCCGGACCCCGGCGAGGCGTCGGGGGCCTTCTCCGCTCCGTAAAAGTGTCCATCTCTTTTTTTTTTTTTCTTCTGTTGTGGCATATGCAGCAGGTGCCTGCTCGTTTTTCGTATGTGGGTAACAACATTTAACTATGTATATATATTTCCCAATTGGTTTAACTGCCACCCGCAAAAAAAAAAAAAAAAATAAAAATAAAAAAAATATCTAATTAATCCGCCCGACCCGACCCGCGAGCGGATAAAATCTTATTTTTTTAAATTTCATCCGCCCGATCCGCGGATAATCCGCGGACTCCGCGGTTGTGTCCGCAAACCGCGCATCTCTAATGTGTACGCATAGTGAGAATCACTACTTTAGGGGGAAAACAGTGTCCTATATTCAGGTCACTATGGTAGTAATAACATAGATGTACTGCCTCATAGTGAGGGTTAAGGTGTCTCCATCCATTTTCTACCGCTTGTCCCTTTTGGGATCGCGAGGGGTGCTGGAGCCTATCTCAGCTGCATTTGGGCGGAAGGCGGGGTACACCCTGGACAAGTCGCCACTTCATTGCAGGGCCAACACAGATGGACAACATTCACACTCACATTCACACACTAGGGCCAATTTAGTGTTGCCAATCAACCTATCCCCAGGTGCATGTCTTTGGAGGTGGGAGGAAGCCCACGCAGTCACGGGACAACAAGCAAACTCCACACAGAAAGATCCCTATTCAACATAATTGACCAAACATGGCTCTTTGTTCTTTACACATACATGCATACAAGCTAGCAACAGTATTCAAGGACCTTCATTGTCATACCAGCAGACATCAGCTGAAAAGTAATGCTCTGCGTTCTCAGGAAACCATACTGATGGTGGTTCCTAGAATCCGAACAAAGTCGGTTAAGACAGAATCCCAGTATGCTGCACATTGTTCAGCATCCTGCAATTTATCTGAACTTGTTACTTTATTTTAAAGAAAAGTTACCTGGTTTCCCCGGTCAAGTAAACGTGGTTACTGTGACGAATCCAAAAATCTTGTTAAAAAAAAAAAAAGTTTTTTAAAGTTGCATATGTGTTTTTGTTTGTCGTACAGGTGAGATCGCTCTGCTGATGAACCGCCCGCGTGCCGCCACCGTGGTCGCCCGCGGGCCCCTGAAGTGCGTCAAGCTGGACCGGCCTCGCTTCGAGCGCGTCCTGGGGCCATGTTCAGACATCCTCAAACGCAACATCCAACAGTACAACAGCTTCGTCTCGCTGTCGGTCTGAAGGTGCTCGCTCGCCTCCGCCGCCCTATTCCCCCCCCCCCCAATCCTTCCTTCCTCTCTGCTCCTTTTAGACCCAGGATCCACCAAATGCAATTTGCTTTCCGCCACTGTCTTCCTCCCCTAGCCCTCCCCCTTGCCCCCCACTTCTCACCCCTCTTTTCTTTCATGGTTACCACCTGTCACGCCAGGGTGACTTTTTAGCCGTTCACCAGCGCTTGTACCAGCTGCTGTAACGTTACCGTGTAGGCACAGTTGCATCCCGCTCCCTATGTCATATAGCTGCTGGTCCCGCTTTGTTCGAAGCAACGCAGAGCAAAGATGGCTAGGATGTTCGATGTGGGCTCTCAAAAGACAGGACAATCAAAAACCTCACATGACTAATTTGTTCCGCCCGTCCCATCACAGACACACACAGCAGGCGTGACCGTAGAAGACCAAATGTTGAAACTTGTGGTCGGTAGGACGAGATGATAGCCAGATTGAGGATTTCAAAAAGTCGGGTTTTAGTGTGCAGCTCGCAGGCTGGTGCCAAATGTTTATAACAAGGTGGAAAATGTTACCTATTATTTGGCGCCTAAAACAGGAAGTCTTTTTTTTTTTTTTTTTTTTTTTTTTTTTTTAACTCTTTTTGTCCTAATCAATAGAACAACTCTACAAGAACTGCCTTGAGGAGAAATATCTTCAAAAAAAAAGTGGGGGAAACAAACTCAAAAGTATTGTGTATTTCAGTATTGGTTTTTTTTTAGTACACACCAAATAACTTGGTCACTCTTATGCTCTGGTTTGTAATCTAGTTAATGATCATCAGCGCAATGATTATTATGATTAAACTTATGGTTTGGCGTGATGGTGATCTTTAAAAACTCTGTCTTTTGTAAACACTTATTTTTCCATAAATTCTATTTTAGGTGTCCAGTGCCACAAAGTAAATAAATGCTTCTTGTTGATTGATTGACACAGCAGTATGTAATTGTATTGTGTAAAAATGGGTTCCAACCTCCCCCTCTCCCCTTCCCAAGTAGATAAAATGTATAGAAACATATTTCAGGACATCAGACATGTTGCTGGTGCGGATATTTATTTAAAATTTAGCTTTTTTGCCAACTGGATCAGCTTGTGATTTTTCTCTGCGCTTTTTTTATTTCAATTTTTTAAGCATGATGTTGTTTGACATCCACAATACAATGATCAGCAGTGTGTGTACAAAATACTGTGCAACTGGCCCCCTGCAGCTTTGTGCAGAAGCGTGGAAATTTGATTTATGACCCCATGACTATTTAGATGGCCTATCAACCGTCGCTCCCACTTCATTGTCTGTCTGTTTCCAATCAGTGCTGTTTCTGAAAAGGTTAGAGTTTATTCGGATTGCAGCGTTGTCATCTTGGTTGGACATGATTGTTTTCTTTAGCTGATTATCTTCACATGTTGCCCTCCCCTTCAGGCGATCCTTGTGGATTTTGTCACTTCCTGTTCAACTCACTCCACAGGAAACATCCATTTGATAGAGACAAAGGTGTACGTCAGACTAATGTAAATAGCTGCAACATCAGCATCGGTTTTAAATGTTTTAGCCACGCTGCAATCGTCCCGGTTTGCCTTAGCTGACCTTCCCTGGGCTTACAGTAGTTGTCAGTCACTCCTGCCGGTTCCCGACCTTCAAGCGGGTTGGTTTTTGGGCCTGCAGTGCGCTGAACTGCAAGGTGATCAGAGGACCATTCTTTTTCTATACTTAACCCTGTATTCAGTTTGACCTTCTATATGTGCAAATATGTTTATTCTTTTTTGGTATAGATTGTTCCAGATGGCAGTTTAAGCAATAAAAAAGTAAAAAGAGTTGTTGTGAGTGTTCTTTTTTATTTATAAATGTGTGTGGGTGTGTATAATTTGTACTTTAACCACATGGTGGATACATTTGATTTGTCTATTATATAAGGAACCTTTCTTCCAACCAAAAACAATGTCAAAATTAAAAATATCTTTTACTTATCTTTTTTATAAAGTATAATCTTTTTTTTTTTTTTTTTACTATTAATTATAAATTATTTCTGCCAACCAAAACACATTCATATAATGCACAAAAAAATAATTATATTGTTCTTAATTTTTTTTTACAGATTTTTTGCATCCTAGATTTTTTGTCCTGTTCATTATAAAACAATATAACAATGCATTCATATTTTAAAATATCTTGTACTTGTATTTTTATTCTAAGTATATTTTTTTGCATTATATATTTGTCTATTCATTATAAAGTATTTATGTCAACCAAAACACTATTAAATAAAATAAATCTTGTACTTGCCTTTTTTTTTTTACAGAGTATACTTTTTTTTGTGCATTATATACTTTTTTGTTCATTATAAAATATTTGTCAACCAAAACACAATAATATAATATAAAACATATCTTATATTTTTATGAAGTATGTTTTTTTGCACCATATTTGTTCATCATAACATTATTCTGCCCTCCAAAACACATTGATAAACTATAAAAACAAAGAATATCTTGTACATGCCTTTTTTTTTTCAACAAAAGTAACTGTTTTGCATTGTATAGTTTTTGTCCATTATGAAATATTTATTTCAATCCAAACACAATATAAAAATATCTGATCTTTTTTATGAAGTATAATTTTTTGCACTGTATAATTTGTGTATTTTAAAAATTTTCTGCCATCCAAAACATATTGATATAATATAAAAACAAATGTCTTGTATTGAACTTTTTTTTTTTTTTTTTTTTGACAAATTATACTTTTTTGCACTCTAATTGTTTGTTCACTATAAAATATTCTGCAAACCAAAACACATTGATATCACATAAAAACAAAAAATGTTGTACTTACCTTTTTTTTTTTTTTTTTTTTTTTTTTTTTTACAAAGTATAATTTTTTGCATTATATTTATTTTTTGTTTATTATGAAATATTTATTCCAACCAAAACACATTGGCATAATATAAAAACAAAACAAATCCTGTACTTACTTTTTTTTACAAACACGTTTTGTCTGTTTTCAAATATTTCTGCCAACCAAAACGTAGTCATATAATGTAAAAAAAAAAAAAGAAGAAAAGTCTATTGTACTTATTTTTTTTATTTTACAATGTATATATTTTTTGCATTATACAATTTTGAATTACTAGTAATAAGAGCTAGTGTCTGTCAGTCCAAGTAATACAGATGTATTGATGAGCTTCCCCGCTGCTTAATGCATCATAATCAAAACAGGCCTTTAACAAAACAACATTTAAACCGTAATTTTTCTCAGTTAATAGATTAATGAATTCATAAAATAAATCCTCAGTACAACTGTATTACTATATTCTGTCCAGTAGAAGGTGGTAATTCTGAACTGAACAATCCAGCAAAGGCAAAGAATAGGCGGACAATCAGTAAAATAAATAAAAGGGAACGATAAGCATTTATAATGGTGTCGTAATAATGCTTATCCTTTTTTGGTATAGATTGTTCCAGATGTCAGTTTACACTATAAAAATAATTTTTAAATCGGGTGAGTGGTGTATATCCCATTAGTTACCAACATCGGCTTTTAGATGGAGACAGTGCTCAAATTGGAATTCTATTCACTAAAGTATTTGAAGTGTCAAAAGTTGGAGCTAACTGTTTTGATGACATTCAGACTTTACTTAAATCAATAACGGAGCAGCAGCTCCTCATCCGTGACTCACTAGTCGCAACAACAACGCCGGAAATGTGTCCCGTGAAAAACCGTCTGACCGGAATTCTCTAATAACTAAAGTTCCGTGGGTGAATAATGTAAACCCACTACACCGGTAGTTTTTAGCACTTCCATAGCGAGTCTACTGACAGATATAAGTTAGAACTGTACATGACTTTATATTAGAAACGGCAACAGCGGAGGATGAATGCCACATAACAAGAAGATAGAGAAAAGGAAGAAGCTTATCGACTAAGGCATCGGCACGAACTACAATGGCGGACGCGTGCAAATTTTCAGGACTTATGCAGATCCCAATACACATCAGCAGGTTCCAGAAAATAAGAAAAGTAGGTTTTTCCCAATATTGCGAAACAAAACGCCAGGTAATATGTCTGCTAATAGGTGCCATTTTTCCTTATACACACACCATAATAATACTCGTATGTTGACGACTAGTCAGACGTACTACGAGTACATCTACTAGTCAATCCATCAAGCGGCGCTTCATAGCTTACCAAAGTCGTACTAAAACATGTTGACAGTTTTTTGACCGCCGTGTGTAATGTTCTATATTCTCAAAGGAACATTTAAAGTTTGGTGGTTTTTACTGGCGTCATCTTGCAGTCAATACGTATCGCTTATGTGTGACTGCCATCTACTTGTCACACTGATCATTACACCTTGTACCAAATAAAATACACTATATTGCCAAAAGTGTTTGGCCACCCATCCAAATAATGAGAATCAGGTGTCCTAATCACTTGGCCCGGCCACAGGTGTACAAAATCAAGCACTTAGGCATGGAGACTGTTTCTGCAAACATTTGTGAAAGAATGGGCCGCGCTCAGGAGCTCAGTGATTTCCAGCGTGGAACTGTCATAGGATGTGCAACAAATCCACTCGTGAAATTTCCTCGCTCCTAAATATTCCAAACTCAACTGTCGGCTTTATTATAAGAAAATGGAAGAGTTTGGGAACAACAGCAACTCAGCCACCAAGTGGTAGGCCATGTAAACTGACAGAGGGGTCAGCGGATGCTGAAGCGCATACTGCAAAGACTTTCTGCACAGTCAGTTGCTACAGAGCTTCAAACTTCATGTGACCTTCCAATTAGCCCACGTACTGTGCGCAGAGAGCTTCATGGAATGGGTTTCCATGGTCCAATGCAAAGTGCGGGATGCAGTGGTGTAAAGCACTTCGCCACTGGACTCTAGAGCAGTTCTCTGGAGTGATGAATCACGCTTTTCCATCTGGCAATCTGATGGACGAGTCTGGGTTTGGAGGTTGCCAGGAGAACGCTACATTTCGGACTGCATTGTGCCGAGTGTGAAATTTGGTGGAGGAGGAATTATGGTGTGGGGTTGTTTTTTAGGAGTTGGGCTTGGCCCCTTAGTTCCAGTGAAAGGAACTTTGAATGCTCCAGGATACCAAAACATTTTGGACAATTCCATGCTCCCAACCTTGTGGGAACAGTTTGGAGCGGGCCCCTTCCTCTTCCAACAAGCAAGGTCCATAAAGACATGGATGACAGAGTCTGGTGTGGATGAACTTGACTGGCCTGGACAGAGAAAATCCCTATAAACACACTCCGCAACCTTGTGGACAGCCTTCCCAGAAGAGTTGCAGCTGTAATAGCTGCAAAAGGTGGACCGACATCATGAACCCTATGGGTTAGGAATGGGATGGCACTTCGAGTTCATATGTAAGTCAAAGCAGGTGGCCAAATACTTTTGGCAATATAGTGTAGCTTCGAGGTCGGTAAGCACAGCCAGGATTATTCCATACATTAGGCGCACCGGGTTATAAGCCGCACTTTCGATTTTTGAGAAAATGAAAGTATTTTAAGTGCGCCTTATAGTCTGTAAAATACGGTATTCTATTTATCAAGTTAAAAAAAACCTTTTGCTGCAAAAACTATGACCGCCACAGTTCAGACACACAAACCACTTGGGACTTCAAAACGCCTTCGAACAAAAATGATCTATGTTCAAATGTTCACAAGCAAAAACGCCCATCCAGTGCACCACTGTCTCACAGAGTATGTTAGTCAACCAGTTATTAATCAATCTATAGATATTTGTGGACTAGCATTGACCTTCTCGAGCTTTATCTCTATGGATCTCCAATTACAGAGTCCTTCCACATTATTATTCCCCATATATTATGAGAGTCAAAGCCTATCCATGGCTTGTTCCATTAAAATCGAAACGACTGCACTTCATCATGAAGTCTTAAAAGAAGCAGAGTGACTTTCACGCTCTGCTACCTGCTCTTTTTGCTCAGAGCCTCGGCACGAGGTTTAAAGTCATTGGTGATGACTTGGTCTTTGCCCAGCCTTCGGACGCAGCGCTGGACCACCTTCAGGAGCTTGTGTAACCTGCGGTCCAGGGCTGACAGGTGTGCTTCGGCTAGGATGGGCTGCAAAGGGTCTTTTTGCAGAGACTCCCTCATCACGTCACTCAGCCGGAAATGTGCCTGGGCCAGCAGCTGGAGCCTCAATAGAGTGGAACGCTTTATCCTGTGGCAGGAAAGTGGCGGGGTGTAAGATGAAAGGGTGCAAAGTTGGATGTTTGAGGTTTTATTTTGTAGGTTATAACTGAACAATTGGTTCTTAAAGCTATGATGAAAGCTCTATTCTACTCACAGCCACGACGCATACTTGCATGGTATCTCGTAATGACCCGAATATTACACAATATTTTGTCCTCCAAGAAAAAAGACTGTAAACATTTTCATTGTACATTTACAGTAAACTACGGGCCTTATTAATTACAACATTTTTCTGTGAAATAGGAGTTAATTGCTGTGAAATATAAGGGTAATGCAATTTCTACAGTCATTTTTTGTAATGTTACAGTAAATTGTATTTTACTGTGAAATAACAGTTAAACATTGAAATATAAGGGTATCATATTTTTTTACAATGTTGCAGTAAATTTTGATTTCGGTATTCTACCATGAAATAACAGTTAAACACTGAATTATAAGGGCATCGCAATTTTTACAGTCATTTTGTTGCAATGTTACCGTAACTTAATATCAGTATTTTACTGTGAAATATCAGTTAAACACTGAAATATAAAGGTATCATAATTTTTACAGTCATTTTGTTGCAATGTTACCGTAACTTAATATCAGTATTTTACTGTGAAATAACAGTTAAACACTGAAATATAAGAGCATTGTAATTTTTATAGTCATTTTATTGCAATGTTACCGTAACTTAATATCAGTATTTTACTGTGAAAGAACGGTTAAATACTGAAATATAAGGGTATCATAATTTTTACAGTCATTTTGTTGCAATGTTACCGTAACTTAATATCAGTATTTTACTGTGAAATAGCATTTAAACACTGAAATATAAGGGTATCATAATTTTTACAGTCATTTTGTTGCAATGTTACCGTAACTTAATATCAGTATTTTACTGTGAAATAGCAGTTAAACACTGAAATATAAGAGCATTGTAATTTTTATAGTCATTTTATTGCAATGTTACCGTAACTTAATATCAGTATTTTACTTTGAAAGAACGGTTAAACACTGAAATATAAGGGTATCAAAATTTTTTACAGTAATTTGTTGCAATGTTACCGTGACTTAATATCAGTATTTTACTGTGAAATAACGGTTAAACACTGAAATATAAGGGTATCATAATTTTTACAGTCATTTTGTTGCAATGTTACCGTAACTTAATATCAGTATTTTACTGTGAAATAGCATTTAAACACTGAAATATAAGGGTATCATAATTTTTACAGTCATTTTGTTGCAATGTTACCGTAACTTAATATCAGTATTTTACTGTGAAATAGCAGTTAAACACTGAAATATAAGAGCATTGTAATTTTTATAGTCATTTTATTGCAATGTTACCGTAACTTAATATCAGTATTTTACTTTGAAAGAACGGTTAAACACTGAAATATAAGGGTATCAAAATTTTTTACAGTAATTTGTTGCAATGTTACCGTGACTTAATATCAGTATTTTACTGTGAAATAACGGTTAAACACTGAAATATAAGGGTATCATAATTTTTACAGTCATTTTGTTGCAGTTACCGTAACTTAATATCAGTATTTTACTGTGAAATAGCAGTTAAACACTGAAATATAAGGGTATCATAATTTTTACAGTAATTTGTTGCAATGTTACCGTAACTTAATATCAGTATTTTACTGTGAAATAGCAGTTAAACACTGAAATAAAAGAGCATTGTAATTTTTATAGTCATTTTATTGCAATGTTACCGTAACTTAATATCAGTATTTCACTGTGAAAGAATGGTTAAACACTGAAATATAAGGGTATCATAATTTTTACAGTCATTTTATTGCAATGTTACCGTAACTTAATATCAGTATTTTACTGTGAAAGAACGGTTAAACACTGAAATATAAGGGTATCATAATTTTTACAGTCATTTTGTTGCAATGTTACCGTAACTTAATATCAGTATTTTACGGTACTGTGAAATAGCAGTTAAACACTGAAATAAAAGAGCATTGTAATTTTTATAGTCATTTTATTGCAATGTTACCATAACTTAATATCAGTATTTTACTGTGAAAGAACGGTTAAACACTGAAATATAAGGGTATCATAATTTTTACAGTCATTTTGTTGCAATGTTACCGTAAGTTAATATCAGTATTTTACTGTGAAATAGCAGTTAAACACTGAAATAAAAGAGCATTGTAATTTTTATAGTCATTTTATTGCAATGTTACCGTAACTTAATATCAGTATTTTACTGTGAAAGAACGGTTAAACACTGAAATATAAGGGTATCATAATTTTTACAGTCATTTTGTTGTAATGTTACCGTAACTTAATATCAGTATTTTACTTTGAAAGAACGGTTAAACACTGAAATATAAGGGTATCATAATTTTTTACAGTCATTTTGTTGCAATGTTACTGTAATTTAATATCAGTATTTTGAAATATAAGAGCATTGTAATTTTTATAGTCATTTTATTGCAATGTTACCGTAACTTAATATCAGTACTTTGAAAGAACGGTTAAACACTGAAATATAAGGGTATCAAAATTTTTTACAGTAATTTGTTGCAATGTTACCGGGACTTAATATCAGTATTTTACTGTGAAATAACGGTTAAACACTGAAATATAAGGGTATCATAATTTTTACAGTCATTTTGTTGCAGTTACCGTAACTTAATATCAGTATTTTACTGTGAAATAGCAGTTAAACACTGAAATATAAGGGTATCATAATTTTTACAGTAATTTGTTGCAATGTTACCGTAACTTAATATCAGTATTTTACTGTGAAATAGCAGTTAAACACTGAAATATAAGGGTATCATAATTTTTACAGTAATTTGTTGCAATGTTACCGTAACTTAATATCAGTATTTTACTGTGAAAGAACGGTTAAACACTGAAATATAAAGGTACCATAATTTTTACAGTCATTTTGTTGCAATGTTACCGTAAGTTAATATCAGTATTTTACTGTGAAATAGCAGTTAAACACTGAAATAAAAGAGCATTGTAATTTTTATAGTCATTTTATTGCAATGTTACCATAACTTAATATCAGTATTTTGCTGTGAAAAAACGGTTAAACACTGAAATATAAAGGTATCAGAATTTTTACAGTCATTTTGTTGCAATGTTACCGTAACTTAATATCAGTATTTTACTGTGAAAGAACGGTTTAACACTGAAATATAAGGGTATCATAATTTTTACAGTCATTTTGTTGCAATGTTACCGTAACTTAATATCAGTATTTTACTG
This sequence comes from Nerophis lumbriciformis, assembly GCF_033978685.3. Lineage (NCBI taxonomy): Eukaryota > Metazoa > Chordata > Actinopteri > Syngnathiformes > Syngnathidae > Nerophis > Nerophis lumbriciformis. The sequence continues at coordinate 8,482,985 of NC_084558.2, read as the reverse complement.
TGAAATAGCAGTTAAACACTGAAATAAAAGAGCATTGTAATTTTTATAGTCATTTTATTGCAATGTTACCGTAACTTAATATCAGTATTTTACTGTGAAAGAACGGTTAAACACTGAAATATAAGGGTATCATAATTTTTACAGTCATTTTGTTGCAATGTTACCGTAACTTAATATCAGTATTTTACTTTGAAAGAACGGTTAAACACTGAAATATAAGGGTATCATAATTTTTTACAGTCATTTTGTTGCAATGTTACTGTAATTTAATATCAGTATTTTACTGTGAAATAGCATTTAAACACTGAAATATAAGGGTACCATAATTTTTACAGTCATTTTGTTGCAATGTTACTGTAACTTAATATCAGTATTTTACTGTGAAAGAACGGTTAAACACTGAAATATAAGGGTATCATAATTTTTACAGTCATTTTGTTGCAATGTTACCGTAAGTTAATATCAGTATTTTACTGTGAAATAGCAGTTAAACACTGAAATAAAAGAGCATTGTAATTTTTATAGTCATTTTATTGCAATGTTACCATAACTTAATATCAGTATTTTACTGTGAAAGAACGGTTTAACACTGAAATATAAGGGTATCATAATTTTTTACAGTCATTTTGTTGCAATGTTACTGTAATTTAATATCAGTATTTTACTGTGAAATAGCATTTAAACACTGAAATATAAAGGTACCATAATTTTTACAGTCATTTTGTTGCAATGTTACTGTAGCTTAATATCAGTATTTTACTGTGAAAGAACGGTTAAACACTGAAATATAAGGGTATCATAATTTTTACAGTCATTTTGTTGCAATGATACCGTAACTTAATATCAGTATTTTACTGTGAAATAGCAGTTAAACACTGAAATAAAAGAGCATTGTAATTTTTATAGTCATTTTATTGCAATGTTACCGTAACTTAATATCAGTATTTTACTGTGAAAGAACGGTTAAACACTGAAATATAAGGGTATCATAATTTTTACAGTCATTTTGTTGCAATGTTACCGTAACTTAATATCAGTATTTTACTGTGAAATAGCAGATAAACACTGATTAAAAGAGCATTGTAATTTTTATAGTCATTTTATTGCAATGTTACTGTAACTTAATATCAGTATTTTACTCTGAAATAGCATTTAAACGCTGAAATATAAGGGTACCATAATTTTTACAGTCATTTTGTTGCAATGTTACCGTAACTTAATATCAGTATTTTACTGTGAAAGAACGGTTAAACACTGAAATATAAATAAATAAATAAATGGGTTGTACTTGTATAGCGCTTTTCTACCTTCAAGGTACTCAAAGCGCTTTTGACACTACTTCCACATTTACCCATTCACACACACATTCACACACTGATGGAGGGAGCTGCCATGCAAGGCGCTAACCAGCACCCATCAGGAGCAAGGGTGAAGTGTCTTGCTCAGGACACAACGGACATGACGAGGTTGGTACTAGGTGGGGATTGAACCAGGGACCCTCGGGTTGCGCACGGCCACTCTCCCACTGCGCCACGCCGTCCCTAGGGTATCAACATTTTTTACAGTAATTTGTTGCAATGTTACCGTGACTTAATATCAGTATTTTACTGTGAAATAACGGTTAAACACTGAAGTATAAGGGTATCATAATTTTTACAGTCATTTTGTTGCAATGTTACTGTAACTTAATATCAGTATTTTACTGTGAAAGAACGGTTAAATACTGAAATATAAGGGTATCATAATTTTTACAGTCATTTTGTTGCAATGATACCGTAACTTAATATCAGTATTTTACTGTGAAATAGCAGTTAAACACTGAAATAAAAGAGCATTGTAATTTTTATAGTCATTTTATTGCAATGTTACCGTAACTTAATATCAGTATTTTACTGTGAAAGAACGGTTAAACACTGAAATATAAGGGTATCATAATTTTTACAGTCATTTTATTGCAATGTTACCGTAACTTAATATCAGTATTTTACTGTGAAAGAACGGTTAAACACTGAAATATAAGGGTATCATAATTTTTACAGTCATTTTGTTGCAATGTTACCGTAACTTAATATCAGTATTTTACTGTGAAATAGCAGTTAAACACTGAAATATAAGGGTATCATAATTTTTACAGTAATTTGTTGCAATGTTACCGTAACTTAATATCAGTATTTTACTGTGAAATAGCAGTTAAACACTGAAATAAAAGAGCATTGTAATTTTTATAGTCATTTTATTGCAATGTTACCGTAACTTAATATCAGTATTTCACTGTGAAAGAACGGTTAAACACTGAAATATAAAGGTACCATAATTTTTACAGTCATTTTGTTGCAATGTTACCGTAAGTTAATATCAGTATTTTACTGTGAAATAGCAGTTAAACACTGAAATAAAAGAGCATTGTAATTTTTATAGTCATTTTATTGCAATGTTACCATAACTTAATATCAGTATTTTGCTGTGAAAAAACGGTTAAACACTGAAATATAAAGGTATCAGAATTTTTACAGTCATTTTGTTGCAATGTTACCGTAACTTAATATCAGTATTTTACTGTGAAAGAACGGTTTAACACTGAAATATAAGGGTATCATAATTTTTACAGTCATTTTGTTGCAATGTTACCGTAACTTAATATCAGTATTTTACTGTGAAATAGCAGTTAAACACTGAAATAAAAGAGCATTGTAATTTTTATAGTCATTTTATTGCAATGTTACCGTAACTTAATATCAGTATTTTACTTTGAAAGAACGTTTAAACACTGAAATATAAGGGTATCATAATTTTTTACAGTCATTTTGTTGCAATGTTACTGTAATTTAATATCAGTATTTTACTGTGAAATAGCAGTTAAACACTGAAATATAAAGGTACCATAATTTTTACAGTCATTTTGTTGCAATGTTACTGTAACTTAATATCAGTATTTTACTGTGAAAGAACGGTTAAACACTGAAATATAAGGGTATCATAATTTTTACAGTCATTTTGTTGCAATGATACCGTAACTTAATATCAGTATTTTACTGTGAAATAGCAGTTAAACACTGAAATAAAAGAGCATTGTAATTTTTATAGTCATTTTATTGCAATGTTACCGTAACTTAATATCAGTATTTTACTGTGAAAGAACGGTTAAACACTGAAATATAAGGGTATCATAATTTTTACAGTAATTTGTTGCAATGTTACCGTAACTTAATATCAGTATTTTACTGTGAAAAAATGGTTAAACACTGAAATATAAAGGTATCATAATTTTTACAGTCATTTTGTTGCAATGTTACCATAAGTTAATATCAGTATTTTACTGTGAAATAGCAGTTAAACACTGAAATAAAACAGCATTGTAATTTTTATAGTCATTTTGTTGCAATGTTACCGTAACTTAATATCAGTATTTTACTGTGAAATAGCAGATAAACACTGATTAAAAGAGCATTGTAATTTTTATAGTCATTTTATTGCAATGTTACTGTAACTTAATATCAGTATTTTATTCTGAAATAGCATTTAAACGCTGAAATATAAGGGTACCATAATTTTTACAGTCATTTTGTTGCAATGTTACCGTAACTTAATATCAGTATTTTACTGTGAAAGAACGGTTAAACACTGAAATATAAGGGTATCATAATTTTTACAGTAATTTGTTGCAATGTTACCGTAACTTAATATCAGTATTTTACTGTGAAATAGCAGATAAACACTGAAATATAAGGGTATCATAATTTTTACAGTCATTTTGTTGCAATGTTACTGTAACTTAATATCAGTATTTTACTGTGAAAGAACGGTTAAACACTGAAATATAAGGGTATCATAATTTTTACAGTCATTTTGTTGCAATGATACCGTAACTTAATATCAGTATTTTACTGTGAAATAGCAGTTAAACACTGAAATAAAAGAGCATTGTAATTTTTATAGTCATTTTATTGCAATGTTACCGTAACTTAATATCAGTATTTTACTGTGAAAGAACGGTTAAACACTGAAATATAAGGGTATCATAATTTTTACAGTAATTTGTTGCAATGTTACCGTAACTTAATATCAGTATTTTACTGTGAAAAAATGGTTAAACACTGAAATATAAAGGTATCATAATTTTTACAGTCATTTTGTTGCAATGTTACCATAAGTTAATATCAGTATTTTACTGTGAAATAGCAGTTAAACACTGAAATAAAACAGCATTGTAATTTTTATAGTCATTTTGTTGCAATGTTACCGTAACTTAATATCAGTATTTTACTGTGAAATAGCAGATAAACACTGATTAAAAGAGCATTGTAATTTTTATAGTCATTTTATTGCAATGTTACTGTAACTTAATATCAGTATTTTATTCTGAAATAGCATTTAAACGCTGAAATATAAGGGTACCATAATTTTTACAGTCATTTTGTTGCAATGTTACCGTAACTTAATATCAGTATTTTACTGTGAAAGAACGGTTAAACACTGAAATATAAGGGTATCATAATTTTTACAGTAATTTGTTGCAATGTTACCGTAACTTAATATCAGTATTTTACTGTGAAATAGCAGATAAACACTGAAATATAAGGGTATCATAATTTTTACAGTCATTTTGTTGCAATGTTACTGTAACTTAATATCAGTATTTTACTGTGAAAGAACAGTTAAACACTGAAATATAAGGGTATCATAATTTTTACAGTCATTTTGTTGCAATGATACCGTAACTTAATATCAGTATTTTACTGTGAAATAGCAGTTAAACACTGAAATAAAAGAGCATTGTAATTTTTATAGTCATTTTATTGCAATGTTACCGTAACTTAATATCAGTATTTTACTGTGAAAGAACGGTTAAACACTGAAATATAAGAGTATCATAATTTTTACAGTAATTTGTTGCAATGTTACCGTAACTTAATATCAGTATTTTACTGTGAAAAAATGGTTAAACACTGAAATATAAAGGTATCATAATTTTTACAGTCATTTTGTTGCAATGTTACCATAAGTTAATATTAGTATTTTACTGTGAAATAGCAGATAAACACTGATTAAAAGAGCATTGTAATTTTTATAGTCATTTTGTTGCAATGTTACCGTAACTTAATATCAGTATTTTACTGTGAAATAGCAGATAAACACTGATTAAAAGAGCATTGTAATTTTTATAGTCATTTTATTGCAATGTTACTGTAACTTAATATCAGTATTTTACTCTGAAATAGCATTTAAACGCTGAAATATAAGGGTACCATAATTTTTACAGTCATTTTGTTGCAATGTTACCGTAACTTAATATCAGTATTTTACTGTGAATGAACGGTTAAACACTGAAATACAAGGGTATCATAATTTTTACAGTCATTTTGTTGCAATGTTACCCTAACTTAATATCAGTATTTTACTGTGAAATAGCATTTAAACACTGAAATATAAGGCCATCGTCATTTTTACACTCATTTTGTTGCAATGTTACAGTAAATCTAAATATCCGTATTTCACTGTGTAATAACAGTTACATGCTATGACATCTTGGTCAATTTTCACAGTGTGTATACATGAAAACCAAAAGGTGTTGCCAAAAGCTTTCTCCCCACGTGTTTCAGAGTTTTTCTTCCTTTCACTCACACAGATGCTCAAAGGTTGCGCAAGTTGAATTAATGAGTGATTGTCGAATGTTTTCCTTCCATATGGTGTTTACATTGTATAATGCAGGGGTGTCAAACTAATTTTAGACGGGGCGCCACATGGAGACAAATCTACTCCCGAGTGGGCCGGACTGGTAAAATCACGGCACGATGACTTAAAAATAAAGACAACTTCAGATTGTTTTCTTTTTGTTTAAAAATAGAACAAGCACATTCTGAAATTGTACAAATCATAATGTTGTTGTTGTTTTTTTTTTGTTTTTTTTACAATTACCTGTTGTGGTTAATAGTATACATTAGAGATGCGCGGTTTGCGGACACAACCGCGGAGTCCGCGGATTATCCGCGGATCGGGCGGATGAAATTAAAAAAACTAAGATTTTATCCGCTCGCGGGTCGGGTCGGGCGGATTAATTTTTTTTTTATTTTTTTTTTTTGCGGGTGGCAGTTAAACCAATTCGGAAATATATATACATAGTTAAATGTTGTTAACCACATACGAAAAACGAGCAGGCACCTGCTGCATATGCCACAACAGAAGAAAAAAAAAGAAAAGAGATGGACACTTTTACGGAGCGGAGAAGGGACGCCTCGCCGGGGTCCGGGACCGAGGCCCCTTCCCCCGAGAGGGCCCCACCGGGAGCCGTAGCTGAGGCGATCCGCGAGAAGGGCCCGACGCACGTCCAGGGTCACTACCGCGCCCACCGCACCGACACCCCGCCTCGTCCGCTTTCGCCGCGGCCGGCGTCACGCGCAGCAGGTAAGCAGCTTACCTGCCCGCCACCCCCGTGGCCGGGGGCTCGTAACATGGGTCACTCCGCGCGCTCCGCCCGCGCAGCTTACCTGCTTGCCACCCCTGTTGCCGGGGGCGCGTAACAGGGGTCACTCCGCGCGTAGTGCGCTCATGAAAGGGGTGGGGCTCACCCTGGTTGATATAGAGAGCAGGACGGTGGCCATGGAAGTTGGAACCCGCTAAGGAGTGTGTAACAACCCACCTGCCGAATCAACTAGCCCTGAAAATGGATGGCGCTGGAGCGTGGGCCCATATCTGGCCGTCGCCGGCAGCGAGACGCGCTTGGAGGTGCGCTCAGCGCGGCTCCCATATGATTGCGCACTGGTGTGCGTCTGGGTCGTGACAGCGTGGCACGCGAATGTCTGTGCATTGGATCAGTCTCCTTTCTTTAACAGGCAAAAGCTTTATAACCTCACCATACCTGCCAACTTTTAAATCAGAAAAACCTAGTAGCCAGGGTCCAAGGGCCGCAGGCCCCGGTAGGTCCAGGACAAAGTCCTGGTGGAGGGTTCAGGGCTTCGCCCCCCGACGCAAAATGACTATTAGCATTCAGACAGGTTAAAATGTTGCTAAAACCATCACTTTTCTATCAGTCACAGTGACTTTTCAAAACAAAAATATTACAGCAAAAATCTTTTGGGTTGATTGACATGTTTATTCTGTACGCTAACTTCAATAGTTTGAAATTATTTTGACAGTTAATGCCAGTTATCCTGTCAACCTTTCACAAGACTTCAATTTGTTAATTGAAAGTATAAATAGTATAAACACTTTTTACAGTATGTCGTGCTGTGAAATACAGCCGACAGGCTTGCGCATGCATGGTGCAGGAGAACAAAGGACTTCTTTCATTTAAGGTTTGTGATAAACCATCAAACTCATTCGTTAAAAGGACTCTATAGTAATATAAAGCGAATTTTTCTGGACATTATCATGCAAGAAAAGTTTATTTTTGGGATCGCGATCACCGCGTAATGATTTTTAAAGGTTGCATTACATTATTAACTGTCCCATGTGATCAGCCAGTGCGATTGGAAGTCCATGCTCAATTATTGCCTCCGTAAATAAAACTTCGGCATTTATCACATCCAAAGAATCTGTTTGGGCGACGAAAAACGTTGAAAGTTTTCCACTTGTATCGCTAGCAACGGCATTAGACTTGTTTTTTTGTCCCAACGTGGTCTTTTACATCGCTAATTCCTCCGTGTCCGATCGAAAAATCTTGTCTGCACAAGGTGCAATTCGCGTAGTTTTCACCCTTTTTTTTAAATGTTTTATTAATATTAGATATATAACAACGGGCGGATGGTGGGCGGGTGCAGTTCTGCTCAAACGTTACATCGGGTGGATGGCGGATGGTTGACGACTTTCTGACGCGGTTGCGGATGAAATAATTGCCTATCCGCGCATCTCTAGTATATATACTTTATTTGTCGTTATTTATATTTTCTGAATAAATTATGTGATAATGTTCTTTAGTCAACTCATTGGTGTTCATTTTCAATCTATCAAGATGAAAAAAAGTATATCAAAATCAAATTACAGGATGTTATTTATGTAGTTTGATCATTTTCCTCGACTGATGTACCAACATCATGTGGTTTATTTTGTACATATGTAGCATCATCTACAAAGATACAAAGAATTGCTATTGCGACATCCAGTGGACACATTTAGAACAGCTGTTTTTCTTATTCAAAAACTCATCCCGCGGGCCGGATAAAACCTGTTCGCGGGCCCTCGGGTCATATGTTTGACACGTCTGTCTTAATGCATGAAAATGAAGATGTCCCTGCACCGTGGCATCATACTTACATGCAGCACTGAGACAGTGGAGCCAGGATAGAGATCTCATCTTGGCTGTGCTTCCCAAATCTACCATCACATAAACGTATGATCATTAGAGCATTTTGGAGCATATTGTGTTCCGCTTTCTCACCCTCTGGCATTGTCCAAGTGGAGAAGAAAACCTTCGTCGCCAAATTTGGTGAAGATCTCATAGTGGTGCCGGTCCATGTTGCCTGCATGACAAAGACGTGTTGAACCAACGCAGTGAGAATGTGGGGTTGATAATTATTACCCATCAGGAAGTCAAAGATGGACATGTCGATGATGTTGAGGAGGCGGTTGCCTGAGTTGTAAGGGTAAAGCTTCTTTATGGTGTCACAGTAGAGCGGATTCACCTCCCATCTTTAAGACCAACACCAATAAATATGCAAGATTTGTGTACCTATCATGATGTTTTATGATGAGTCTTACTCTTCCTGCCTGGTGAAGGAGTAGGAGCGTATCCAGGGGTTGGGGATGGAGATGCGGGGGGCGATGCTGAGGCCTGGCAGGTAGGCAGACAGGGAGCCCTCCAGCAGGTCGGGGGTTCCGCATACTGCATATTCCGTCTTACACATGTACAGGCATTTGGCAAAAAAACATGTGTTGTTTGCTGTTTGGAGAGAGAAAAAAAAGATTATTTAGTTTCTTATTTAGAAATATTTAAAGATGTGTATCCTTAGCAAATTTGCACATGCATTAATCATTCAACAATAACACTATCAAACAATGTTAATGTATTATTTAAATACTCTGTATTTATGTAGTGTCAACATTTTAATTATCTTTTACTTACTTTACTTTTAAAATATTTTTTTTGCACAGTAAAATGTTTGTTTTTTGGTGATCATATTACATTTTTTTCTGCTAACAAAAACGCATTAAAATAATGTAAAAAAAAAAATGTGTCTTTATTTTTTTGCAAAGTATACCTTATTTCTGTGTATTATAACATGTTTTCTGCCAACCAAAATGCATTACTATAAAGTAAAAAATTAAATCATATTGCACCTATATTTTGTTTACTTTTTAAAATCATTTTTGCATAATAAGAATGCAGCTGAGATAGGCTCCAGCACCCCCCCCCCCCCGCTACCCTGAAAGAGACAAGCGGTAGAAAATGTCTTAAAACTCATTTGTATACTCTAGCCTTTAAATAGCCCCCCTGTTAGACCAGTTGATCTGCCGTTTCTTTTCTTTTCTCCTCTGCTCCCCTTTTCCTTGAGGGGGGGGCACAGGTCCGGTGGCCATGGATGAAGTGCTGGCTGTCCAGAGTCGGGACTCGGGGTGGACCGCTCGCCTGTGCATCGGCTGGGAACATCTCTGCGCTGCTGACCCGTCTCCGTTCGGGATGGTGTCCTGCTGGCCCCACTATGGACTGGACTCTTACTATTACCGTATGTTGGATCCACTATGGACTGGACTCTCACAATATTATGTCAGACCCACTCGACATCCATTGCTTTCGGTCTCCCCTAGAGGGGGGGGGTTACCCACATATGCGGTCCTCTCCAAGGTTTCTCATAGTCATTCACATCGACGTCCCACTGGGGTGAGTTTTTCCTTGCCCGTATGTGGGCTTTGTACCGAGGATGTCGTTGTGGCTTGTGCAGCCCTTTGAGACACTTGTGATTTAGGGCTATATAAATAAAGATTGATTGATTGATTGATTGATAGAAAATGGATGGATAATAAATGTTTGTCATTTTGTAAATTTTTTCTGCCAACAAAAATGCATTAAATATTTTTTAAGTATACATTTTTTGGCGTTTTATAACATTTTTCTGCCAACCAAAACACAATAATATAATGTAAAAAAACAATTATCTGGTACCTATCTTTTTTAACCTTTTTAAGATGTTTTTTTTTTTTTTTTTTTGCATATGTTTCTGTTTTTCCTGTCATCATACATGTTTTCTGCCAACAAAAATGCATTAAAATAATGTAAAAACTATCCGTCTTTTTTGTTAAGTATATTTTCTTTGAGTTTATAATTTTTTCTGTGTATTATAACATTTTTCTGCTAACCAAAACGCATTAATATAATGTAAAAATAAATAAATAATTATCTCGTACTTATCTTCTTTAACCTTTTTAAAATGTTTTTTGCATAATAATATTGCAGTTTTTCCTGTCATCGTACATGTTTTCTGCCAACAAAAATGCATTAAAATAATGTAGAAACTATCTATCTTTTTTATTAAGTATATATTTTTTGAGTTTTATAATTTTGTTCTGTATATTGTAACATTTTTCTGCCAACCAAAACACATTAATATAATGCAAACAAAAAAATTATTATCTTGTACCTATCTTTTTTAACCTTTTTAAAATGTTCTTTGCATAATAATGTTGCTGTTTTTCCTGTCATCATACATACTTTCTGCCAACCAAAATGCATTACTATAAAGTAAAAAATTAAATCATATTGCACCTATATTTTGTTTACTTTTTAAAATCATTTTTGGATAATAAGAATGCAGCTGAGATAGGCTCCAGCACCCCCCCGCTACCCTGAAAGAGACAAGCGGTAGAAAATGGATGGATAATAAATGTTTGTCATTTTGTAAATTTTTTCTGCCAACAAAAATGCATTAAATATTTTTTAAGTATACATTTTTTGGCGTTTTATAACATTTTTCTGCCAACCAAAACACAATAATATAATGTAAAAAAACAATTATCTGGTACCTATCTTTTTTAACCTTTTTAAGATGTTTTTTGTTTGTTTTTGCATATGTTTCTGTTTTTCCTGTCATCATACATGTTTTCTGCCAACAAAAATGCATTAAAATAATGTAAAAACTATCCGTCTTTTTTGTTAAGTATATTTTCTTTGAGTTTATAATTTTTTCTGTGTATTATAACATTTTTCTGCTAACCAAAACGCATTAATATAATGTAAAAATAAATAAATAATTATCTCGTACTTATCTTCTTTAACCTTTTTAAAATGTTTTTTGCATAATAATATTGCAGTTTTTCCTGTCATCGTACATGTTTTCTGCCAACAAAAATGCATTAAAATAATGTAGAAACTATCTATCTTTTTTATTAAGTATATATTTTTTGAGTTTTATAATTTTGTTCTGTATATTGTAACATTTTTCTGCCAACCAAAACACATTAATATAATGTAAACAAAAAAATAATTATCTTGTACCTATCTTTTTTAACCTTTTTAAAATGTTCTTTGCATAATAATGTTGCTGTTTTTCCTGTCATCATACATACTTTCTGCCAACAAAAATGCATTGAAATAATGTAAAAATCTTTTTTTGCAAAGTGTAACTTTTTTGCATTGTATATATTTTTTTCCTGTTCATTATTTTTTTCCCCCTGTTCATTATAACAAACACATTATAACCAAAACACACTAAGAAATTTAAAATTGTAAAATATTTCGCAGTTATCTTTTTTTTTTTTTTTACAAAGGATATTTTTTTGCATCACATAAGTCATAATTATAGTAAAGTATAAGAGATAATGTCTGTCCAAGTGATACAGATGCATTTCTGTATTTGACTACAAGGTGACGCTAATTTACCACTGAATGATCCATCATAATCGAAACAGGCAATTGTTCATTTAAGCCTTAATTGTTCTCACATGATTAAAATATTAATTAATTCATAAATATAAATCCATGTTTCTATCATCCCATCTATTCAGAGTACCACAACTGTATTACTATGTTTTGTCCACCAGATGGTGCTAATTCACAACTGAACAACCCAGCAAAGGTGAAGAAGAGAGAGAGCGTCGGTAATACAAACTAAAAATGAACAATAAGCATGTATAATGGCGTTGTAGCGGCCTAATCCTCTTTTAAACGAAGTCCCTTTACCGGGTGAGGTGAAGAAAACCGCTCGTAGTTCGTCATTTCGGGTCATTTGGAGCACTTCTCCGGTGAGGTTCAACCACCTGCCAGCCACCGGTGGAACTCTGCGGAAGTCGAGAATCCTAAAAGACAAAAAGGGAGTCACAATGTTACCCAGGTAAACACACACATCCATCCATCTACACTTTAATTAAGTGCTATCGTTTATCTTCTTTTTTTTTTGTGTTAATTTTATTTTATCAGTAAGTAAAAACTGCTGAGAAATTTCTAACCAAAGAAATGAAGGCTAGGGCAACAGCAAATTCATAGAGATCATGCAAGTACGCCCCCTAGTGGTTGTGAGCTGCATCTGTGTAGAAACTGTGATGCTACTTTTCATAATTAAAATCTTTTTTTTTTTTGCACAGTAACTTCAGTGTGAAAGCAAATCACATTGCATTGCATTTGTATCCATATAAAGATCTCTTCGCTGCCCACAGGCCACATTTTAGCCATTGATTAAACAATTGGAGTGTGAAGCTGAAAGTATGAAAGAGATTATTGAGCAGTAATGAGAAAGGCCTCAGGCAAAACAGAAATGCAATAAATGGAAGAAAAAAAAGGGTTGTGGGGAAAGAGGCAGCATACACTAATAACAGTCTGGGTGAAATTATAGCCATGAACAGTCAACGTTTGTGCTATGTCTTCGTTGTCTAGTGGAGATTGGGTGATTTTACACAATCATGCTTTAATGATACTGTCCAGTACACCACATGACTTATAATATGCTTGCTTACTCAGCTGGGAAATTCTATCATTCTATATTCTACCATGGCATCTGCAAAGGAGCACGATCCGTTCCACAGTGAATGCCGTCGTTAGTTAATTTAATAGTGATTGTAATAACGTAAAAGTACAGACATTTCCAAGTTTACATGCTTGATTGGTTACGTGACACACGTTCTTAACTCAAAAAATGTGTGTCGCAAATAAACGTCTCCCATTGAAATGAGTTTAAATCAATTTACCGTATTTTCCGCACTACAAGGCGCACCGGATTATTAGCCGCACCTTCAATGAATGGCATATTTCATAACTTTGTCCACCAATAAGCCGCCCCGGACTATAAGCCGCGCCTACGCTGCGCTAAAGGGAATGTCAAAAAAACAGTCAGATAGGTCAGTCAAACTTTAATAATATATTAAAAACCAGCGTTCTAACAACTCTGTTCACTCCCAAAATGTACGCAAATGTGCAATCACAAACATAGTAAAATTCAAAATAGTGCAGAGCAATAGCAACATAATGTTGCTCGAACGTTAATGTCACAACACACAAAATAAACATAGCGCTCACTTTCTGAAGTTATTCTTCATTCGTAAATCCTTCGTCTTCGGTGTCCGAAGTGAAAAGTTGGGCAAATTTACGATCCACTGGCAGATGTTGGCGTCGTCTGGCGCTGCCTCCTCGTCTTAGTGAAGGTGTGTTCGCCTTCTGTCATCCATTGTTCCCACGCAGTTAGCAGTCTAGCTTCGAATGCCCTGTTGACACCAATATCTAGCGGCTGGAGGTCTTTTGTCAATCCACCCGGAATGACGGCGAGTATTGAATTAAGCGCGTAAGCGTGTCTCTCAATGTGCTGTTATGAGCTAGCAAATATAACAACTACACTACCCAGCATGCAACGATAGTTACGAGCATGCGCGGTAGCCCTGAGAAGCGTTGTATGCTGGCAGTTAGCACGCTGCGAGTAAACGTTGAGAACTCAGTTAACACGCCTCGTCTGCATTATTTATAATTAGACAGACAACACACTTAATAGGAGCCATTTTGGGGTCTTTACATAAACACACAAATGGAAATGAAACGTCACATATCCCAGCATGCACCGCGCGCTTCTTCTACGGGGAAAAAAGATGGCGGCTGTTTACCGTAGTTGCGAGACCTAAACTTTATGAAAATGAATCTTAATATTTATCCATATATAAAGCGCACCGGGTTATAAGGCGCACTGTCAGCTTTTGAGAAAATTTGTGGTTTTTAGATGCGCCTTATAGTGCGGAAAATACGGTAATTGGTGTTTGGCCCCCCAAAAAATGCATCAAGGGTTGCATTTGGGGGTTAAATCACCAAAATGATTCCCGGGCGCGGCCACCTCTGCTGCTCACTGCTCCCCTCACCTCCCAGGGGGTGAGGGTGATGGGTCAAATGCAGAGGATAATCTCACCACACCTAGTGTGTGTGACAATCATTGGTACTTTAATTTTTAACTTTAGTTTTTTGAAGTACCGTATTTTTCGGACTATTAAGTCGCAGTTTTTTTCATAGTTTATGAAAGTTGCATATTGGTTTTTTTTCCTTCTTTAGTATGCATTTTCGGCAGGTGCGATTTATACTCCGGTGCGATTTATACTCCGAAAAATACGGTAATGCAATTGGTGTACAGCATTATCGATGGGAATATGCATGTTTAGACAATATGATTTGCCTAAACGGCTAGGAGACTTCAAGAGTAACAAGCCCTAGAAAATTGATTAAAAAGGACAGACTTAGAAAAATAATCTTATTTTTTTTTTAACTTGGGACTTCCCGCAGGCCGGATTTTGGACGCTGTTGGGCCGTATCCGGCCTGCGGGCCGTAGTTTGGGGAACCCTGGTGTACAGTATTTACCTTGGAGAGTGGACAGCATCTTCTTCTCCATCAAAAACAGCATCAGCAGGTTTCCATATTTTCATGGATAAATGTCTGCCGTTTATATATATTTTTAACAAACTTGGCTGGCGTTAGACCAGGGCTGTCAAACATATGGACCGAGGGCCGGATTAGGGCCGCCAACAGGTTTTATCCGGCCCGCGGGAGGAGTTCGCCAAATATAAAAATTGACCTGAAATTTTTGAATGAAAGAAACAGCTGTTCTAAATGTGTCTACAGGATGTCACAATAGCAATTCTTTGTATCTTTGTAGATGATGCTACATATGTACAAAATAAACCACATGATGTTAGTACATCAGTCGAGGAAAATGATCAAACTACATAAATAACATACTGTAATTTATCTTGATAGGTTGAAAATTAACACCAATGAGTTGACTGATGAACATTATCACATGATTTATTCAGAAAATATAAATAACGACAAATAAAGATAGAATACTATTAACCGCAACATGTAAGTGTAAATAAAAACCCCAACAACATTATGATTTGTACATTCTCAGAATGTGCTTGTTCTATTTTTAAACAAAGATCTGAAGTTGTCTTTATTTTTAAGTTATCGTGCCAGGATTTTACCAGTCCGGCCCACTTGGGAGTAGATTTTTCTCCTTGTGGCCCCCGATCTAAAATGAGTTTGACACCCCTCACTCTGCTTCAGTATGATGCAGGCTAGCAGTGATGCGCTTCAATTACTTTGCCCAGTTGGCGACACGCGTATTTGATGATTTATTTTTTTAATTCAATGAATATCATCCTCTTCTTTATCTCAGCAACTATCCTTCACACTCACTTCCTTCCTTTCCCATTGTTGGCAAACAAAGTTATGTGCATCTCTAGCTATAAGCTAATGCTGGTGAGGAAGACCAGATGTTTGGGTCGGTGACATTTTCTACGCCAACTAATGGCGGCGATGCTCGTAACTTAGAGTAGGACAATTAACCAAGAGTCTTAAGTTGAGGTACGACTGTAGTGTAATTGTAAAGTAGTTTGTTCAAACCAAATATGGTGACTGATAGTGATGTGAAAGGGGGGAACTTCACCTGTCCAGGTGAAAGGCAGCAATCTCCGCGTTGTGTCTCTGGACATCGACAAAATAGAAGACGTCTTCTGGAGTCTCGTCCTCCCTCTGCTGTCTGACACACACATACAACTCATTAAGTAGGGTGTTAAATGAGGTAGTAAAGTGGGCTCTATAGGTGTGAGCTCACCTCATTGGCTTGAACATGGCCTTGGCAAAGTTCTGCATTTTTAGAGCTAGTTTCAGATGGTGTCCACTGGGCTTCACCACTGCATCAAAGACAAAATGAAATGTTCCATTGCATTATGCTGCTTTTAAAAACCTTATTAGTCATCAAACAGAATACACAAGCGTTAGAGCTGTAGGATATTTGTGACAACATGGAGTAGTTGGCCGTTGTGTCCACTTATTACAGTGTCTTCTATTCTGCCTTGACTTTGTATTAATAATTAACCGGCAGTGGCGGTTCTAGCTTCAGTGCTCTTTGATTAAACTAAACTTTAAACTTATGCATTCATTTAGTCACTGTGTAGAATAAAGGTTTTGAGCAGGCTTTATACAGGTAAAAGCCAGTAAATTAGAATATTTTGAAAAACTTAATTTATTTCAGTAATTGCATTCAAAAGGTGTAACTTGTACATTATATTTATTCATTGCACACAGACTGATGCATTCAAATGTTTATTTCATTTAATTTTGATGATTTGAAGTGGCAACAAATGAAAATCCAAAATTCCGTGTGTCACAAAATTAGTATATTACTTAAGGCTAATACAAAAAAGGGATTTTTAGAAATGTTGGCCAACTGAAAAGTATGAAAATGAAAAATATGAGCATGTACAATACTCAATACTTGGTTGGAGCTCCTTTTGCCTCAATTACTGCGTTAATGCGGCGTGGCATGGAGTCGATGAGTTTCTGGCACTGCTCAGGTGTTATGAGAGCCCAGGTTGCTCTGATAGTGGCCTTCAACTCTTCTGCGTTTTTGGGTCTGGCATTCTGCATCTTCCTTTTCACAATACCCCACAGATTTTCTATGGGGCTAAGGTCAGGGGAGTTGGCGGGCCAATTTAGAACAGAAATACCATGGTCCGTAAACCAGGCACGGGTAGATTTTGCGCTGTGTGCAGGCGCCAAGTCCTGTTGGAACTTGAAATCTCCATCTCCATAGAGCAGGTCAGCAGCAGGAAGCATGAAGTGCTCTAAAACTTGCTGGTAGACGGCTGCGTTGACCCTGGATCTCAGGAAACAGAGTGGACCGACACCAGCAGATGACATGGCACCCCAAACCATCACTGATGGTGGAAACTTTACACTAGACTTCAGGCAACGTGGATCCTGTCTTCCTCCAGACTCTGGGACCTCGATTTCCAAAGGAAATGCAAACTTTGCATGGTTTGGTGATGGTTTGGGGTGCCATGTCATCTGCTGGTGTCGGTCCACTCTGTTTCCTGAGATCCAGGGTCAACGCAGCCGTCTACCAGCAAGTTTTAGAGTTCTTCATGCTTCCTGCTGCTGACCTGCTCTATGGAGATGGAGATTTCAAGTTCCAACAGGACTTGGCGCCTGCACACAGCGCAAAATCTACCCGTGCCTGGTTTACGGACCATGGTATTTCTGTTCTAAATTGGCCCGCCAACTCCCCTGACCTTAGCCCCATAGAAAATCTGTGGGGTATTGTGAAAAGGAAGATGCAGAATGCCAGACCCAAAAACGCAGAAGAGTTGAAGGCCACTATCAGAGCAACCTGGGCTCTCATAACACCTGAGCAGTGCCAGAAACTCATCGACTCCATGCCACGCCGCATTAACGCAGTAATTGAGGCAAAAGGAGCTCCAACCAAGTATTGAGTATTGTACATGCTCATATTTTTCATTTTCATACTTTTCAGTTGGCCAACATTTCTAAAAATCTCTTTTTTGTATTAGCCTTAAGTAATATTCTAATTTTGTGACACACGGAATTTTGGATTTTCATTTGTTGCCACTTCAAATCATCAAAATTAAATGAAATAAACATTTGAATGCATCAGTCTGTGTGCAATGAATAAATATAATGTACAAGTTACACCTTTTGAATGCAATTACTGAAATAAATCAAGTTTTTCAAAATATTCAAATTTGCTGGCTTTTACCTGTATATACCATACACTACATCGTAGCTGTGTATTGTGGTGTCTTCTGAAATAATTTTAATGTATGTGTAATTTTGTAATTTATGCATTGTATCTTGGGTATTTTTGTGAATTATATACCTCTTTACACAGGCACTTTATAACGTATACTTTCCAGCATAATCATTTTATTAATGTACAGTTGTATAAGTCTCCTTTTGAATAACAGGGATTGTGATGCGTGGTGTGTGTTGCTTTTGCTGCTTTGTCGCGTACTGTTTCCTTTGTGAATATATAAATATGTTTTAAAAGCTGTTATTTGATTGTTTTTAGCTGTTGTGTTTTTTATTGTATGTCCGGTGGTGTCAGATTAAGGATCGCACCCATCGCTTCCGTGTGAAAAATATTATGCACACTTCCCATTAACTAATAAAAAAATACTAACATTACATGAAAAAAGTGGCGCCCTGGGCGAGGCCCCCTTTCGTTGCACTCGAGTACCAATAAATCCGAGTTAATTTTGACAGCTGTTTTTAGTCATAGTCTTTTGATGAAAAAAAAAAAGTTTTAGTCATATTATAGTCATCTAATTTATTTTTAGTCTAGTTCTAGTTGACTCAATTTTACAAGATATTAGTAAACTAAAATTACTGTAAATTTAGTTAACTTAAAGAGGAACTGCACTTATTTTTTTAAATGTTTTCTATTATTCACAATCCTTATGTAAGACAGGAACGCGTATGTTTTTCTTTTTTTTAATGCACTCTAAATATTGAATAAATGTTAGCCAAAGTCCGCTTACAATGGAGCCTATGGTAGTCGCTCTATTCCACCTATAAAGCCCTTAAAAACATCCAAACACCTTCATTAAGGTTTTATATACATGATGTAAGTATATATGTAATGTAGTAACAGGCACATTTATAATAACATTTTAAGTTTAGGTATTTTGATCATTTTTTTCGACAACATGCAGACTTCATGAGAGTCAACAAGCATAATACAACATAATTTACTGTACAATGTCAGCTGTCCTTAGGTTGCCAACTGCGAGGATGTTCATATATTCCCATTTAGGTGAAGAATGACTCATAATCCTCATGAAAAAAAATGGGAGTGGAACCAAGCGTAGACCTAGCGTCTCCTGAGTTTCTTTCTAGACATTGCTGGGTCTAAATTGAATGCCAAAGTTGACCAGCTCGTCTTCATCCTTCTACTATCCAGCTGGGAGTCCGAGGCATGAGCAGCCACTGATGTCAATACAGCAGCACAAGTTGTTTGCTCCCTCTGATCACGGCGCCACTAAAAATAGTTTGTCTGCATTAACGCTTATAATAACAATAATGCTAACATTCAAGTCACGAAATATACATTTTTGGATGTATTTTTAAAGGGATTTTATGGGCGGAATGGAGGACCTCCCACTGACTTCGTTATAAGCGGACATTTATTTATGTTTATTTACAAGTTGGAATGCATTAAAAAAAAATATACATCCGTCGTCTTGTCTCTCATAATGATTGCGAGCGATAGCCCAAAAAAAAAAAAAAAAAATTCAGCTCCCCTTTAAGTCTTCTTCTCTTTCTCCCAAGTGTACACTAAGGGCCTGATTTACTAAAGATTTGAGTGTACTAAAACATGTGCAAACTTGATAGCAGTGATTGGTTATATTCCCATCTTGTCCAGCCCATTTTACAAGGAGAAATCGAATATGATTGGATAGCATTTCTGAATATCGTTTTTTATTCGCAGACTAAAATGTCAGTTAATTTCATCATTGTCTTAGTCAACGTGCCTTTGTTTTAATTAGTAAAAGTCTTATTTTAGTCAGGGGAAAATAAGTTGTTGAATATAACTAAGATGTCATTGAAATGAACACTGCAATAAATATGAATCTCCCCCCCTCATCCTTGAGTCGTGTGTTTTGCATAAGCTTACATCAAATTTAAAAGTGAACTGACCTTACCTTGGCTGCAGTCACATGCTCCTTTTAAAGACTTGCCATCCTGGGTGTAATCTGTAAGAGGATGATGTACGAAATGAATAATTCATCACAAGAATAGCTACAATAATGCTGGGGATGATAAATTGGATTTAGTCCATCCATCCGTTACCTGCGTTGACCACGGTCATGTCTCGCATGTCCCAGAGCAGCTGTGTAATAGCGGGGTCCTGGCGGGAGTAGAGAGCATAGCGACTTATTCCCAGGTGGAACTTGATCCAGCTGGCGTCAGGGTCAAAGGCCACTTCATGCTCCATTACGGTGATGTTGGAGGCAAACGCCGCTTCATTGTATAACTTCATGTGTCTGAGGAGTGAACACAGCAATGTTAGATGGCTTATTTTCAACATTAGCTGTTATTTCAGAAATAGGAAAACTCATTACATACAACAACTTTGACTATGATTCGGATTGCGTGAGAAAGTGGGAAGAGAAATGGAGCTGTCTTATTAACAAGTATATAGCACAACACAGCAGGATTCATCGCAAACAACAGTACTTGAACAGTTAAAATGGCATGAAGTGTAGGGGTGTAACGGTGTTTTAAAGACAACGGTATTTCGGTATCAAAATCATCACAATAATGCAGTGACGTGTCACGGTATCTAAAACTTGGTCAGTGTAGTTTTTTTCTGGCACATTTAAATTGGCGGGCCTGGAAGTAAACTACATCTCCAAAAATTCCCTGCGTAGCGCGAGTGTGCGAAGTCGTAAAGGAGGGAGAAAGGATTGTTTTTTTCATCAAACTCTATCCATAACTTTTTGAGTTATGTTGCTAACAGACAGACAAACAACCCCTGGTGAAAACGCAACCTCTAAGATCTGTGTACTGTAAGACAAAGCCGCTGCCTTTGTTTGGAGCGTTGCCAGGACGACACATAAAGCCGGTCAGAAGTTGTGATGTTTTAACCCACCTTTTTGTCAAGAATATTGAATCAACGCTTGGTTTAAATGGATCTGTTATTTATGTTTTAAGTAGGAAATGCGCCGGCGCAGACAAAAAAAGTTTTGTTACGTGGCACAAATAATATGAGAAGCTACTTGATAGAACATCACCCGACAAATATATTAGATGCCAGCGAGGCCAAACATCAGTTTGTGAGGTGTTTACATTATAAAACATTAAATTATCAGCTAACTTTTCTGAGAATCGGCGTTTTCCAACGTGATTTAAGATGTCCACTACAGAGGACACTGTTGCCCTGAAGTCAAAAGTTAAAAGACACAAACGTGAATATTATTGTTTTACATTTGTTACACTGGATGTTTATATTGTCACTTTAAAGACACAGTCTATTTAAAAGTATATTTCTATATACTTGTTTGTAGTAATAATATGATAAGAACATTTAAGCATTATGTTTGTGTTCAATTACGGTTTATCCTAAACATTCTTGCCACTTAATTTGACACACTATAACATATTTAAGTTTTTTTTTTTTTTTTACATGTGCCACAATAATATTGTACCGTGGGCTTAATATCATGATAGTATCGTACTGTGAGATTTTGATAAAGTTACATCCCTAATGTAGAGGTGCCATATTTTTCGAACTATAAGCCGCTACTTTATTTGCTAGGCTTTCAACCCTAACGGTGTTACACATGTAATAACGGTGCGGCTAATTTATGGAATTTTCTTCGCTTCAACAAATAGTTTTCAACACAGACAGAGACACTGAAAAGGTGTGGTAATGTTTCTGCTATGGCGCCATTTCTTGGACAAGTTCGCCCACTGCCGGTGCTGTAGGTTGAAAATGTACTTCCTGTTTTGTGCCTTGAACCGGAAGTACAATTGTCCGTAGCATTTCTGCTCCAAATGATTCTTCATTCATCACTCCAAGCAACGTTTGTCAGTTTTACAATATAATAAAACCATTCAATCTAACTAAACCGTCCTGTGTGATATCTGTAGAAGTGTTTTCATGCATATGCAGACTATATAACCCCAATTCTTGAGACTTTGCACTGGCTCCCTGTTCATCTTAGAATTGATTTTAAAACCTTGCTGTTTGTTTTTAAAGCTTTACATGGACTGGCACCTCAGTATATCTCGGACCTCATCCAAATTTACAATCCTGCGCGTGCTCTGAGGTCCGAGAGCCAGCTCCAGCTCGTGGTGCCCAAGACCAGACTTACAACCAGGGGAGACAGGGCCATCTCTGTGGTCGGCCCTAAGCTCTGGAACACTCTGCCCCTCCATGTTCGAACTGCTCCCACAGTGGAGTGTTTTAAGTCTCGTCTTAAGACCCACTTTTATTCTCTGGCTTTTAACACTACGTGAGTTGTGTGGTCCTCTGTTGTCCTCTGTGTTTTTAAAATTTTGATTTCTATTTACTGTTTTAATTGGTTTTACCCTTTAAAATTGTTTTTAATCATATTTATTTTATATTGGTTTTATATGTATTTACTTTTTCTTTTTATTCAGTCATTGGTGGAGCTATGGATAATATTTGAATATTGTTTTTAATATTGTTGTGCAGCACTTTGGAAACATTTTGTTGTTTAAATGTGCTATATAAATAAAGTGGATTGGATTGGATTGGATATTTGTATGTGCTTTCATAATATAATCAACCTGGGGTCATTAGCATTATGAATATGCTAACACGTTTACAAGAGTCTGTGCTAGTATTATTAACTTAGAATGGCATTCTTTTTGTATTGTTTAAGTTTCGTAAATCCACCAAAACGTCACTGTGGAGTTATTTAGTCTGTTTAGCTGATTAGAGAGCTAGCTTCCACAACTAGTGGGTCCATGACGATGACTTTTGTTTTGTTTGATCAGCTGTTTACTGCCGTGTGACAGGCACCGTTTGGAAACAATTAACGTATGTAAATAAAAAAAAAAAATTGTACTGGTATATATCTGTGGCGTTTGGTCCGGTACGGCTAATATATGGAAAAATATAAAACATTTTCTAAAATGTGGTGGGTGTGGCTTAAATACCAGTGCACTCTATAGCCCAGAAAGTACGTTAGATAAAGTTGGATGCTGATCACTCGTGAAACTTCAAATACAGCTATTGCAATCTTGTGAAGTTGCACAAAACTACATCTGAAGGTTGCCTACAGCCACAGGCTAAAATTGTTTATGCCCCATGTGTGGCAGCTGCTTGGAGGTTTTGGCTGATTTCAATGCACTACCTTGTGTGTCACTGTGGAAAAGGAACATGTTTGTCCCAATCATCTCACCCTGAAAGTGCATGTGAAGGGCCTGGCTGTGGTCAAGGGGCAGAGTCACTGACTTTACGACTTTTCAACTCGCTGCATACACACAAGATAACACAAAACCATTGAAAATAAACACTAGTTTCTGTCAGTGCATGCAAACAGGGTTGCAGATACTGCAGACTGCACATAGCGATGAGTGGGTACCTTTTACATATGAATCGATGCGCTATCAGTTCTGGGTACCTTAGTCTGTGTTCAAATATGTTAATTAATGTTAATTGTTTAAAAACAAATCTTTTTTTCTTTTGTATTTCACATTTAACACTGAGCTGTGCTGTCCAGTTATCTGGTTTTCTTACACTTCTGTTACTCATTTACTGTACTGAACTTCTCTGTATAGTAGACTTTGCATGCAGTTGCAATACCAAGATGTTAGATGGCAGTAGTGTGTAGACTTTGGTGTGTTGCCTTAGCCAGGAAGTAGTCTTTGCTATTAAGTTAAATGATCAAGTATTTTCTTTTGTTGAGCCATTCAAAGTGTTTAAACTGTAAGTATTGTGTTTGTACCAGAAACTTGAGAGTTTCTGGTACAAACACAATACTTACAGTAAGTATTGTGTTTGTTACACACCAGCTGTTTGATTCTAGCATGCATGTTTGGTGGTGTTGAAATCGCCATGTAAAATTGTTAATGCTAATCTTTAGCATGGCTATGCCTAATTCAATGTAAATTAGCATCAAGCTAGCAAATTTTGAAAAGCGGTGCCTTACTGTACTTTTGAGCGCCTTTTGAATTAAAAAATACTTAAAGGTAGTCTGGCTAAGTTCGCTCCGAGTGATTGACCCCCAGACAAGTGTTTGAGCCATGCCAAGTTTGCAGTTGGATGTGACGTCACGTGCAACAAAGGTACCGAATTTGCTACCTATCCCTAGCTGCACACATTTCTGAATAGCATTAGCAGCCACCCCCGTGCTAGCATGTTGTTATACATGTCCTGGCTTGTGCACCAATACTATCCACTAAAATAAGTTGTCTGGGGTCACTATGGCACTCACAGAGACAAATTCTCCAGCACAGCTTCAAACTGATTGTCGGTCTCCTATTTTAAAACAAAGTAACTACATATTGTTGTTTTAAATGGCAGCAGAAGCGTAGGAAATAGCCATAAAAGTGCTCATAATTCTCCTCCTTTTCCACCCCAAGAGCCCAAAAATGTCTCTATCGTTCTGAAAGAGTAGACCAGACAGTATCACAAGCCAAGACCGCTTTGTGTCTTAACAGATGGGGAAGTTCAGGGTGTTAAAAAAACATACAAACAAAAAAACAGTTTACTTTAAGTGTGTCAGACGTGGAATCTCAGAATAACATGTTTGTGGTGTGGACTCCAGTGACGCATTTTTCTCTGAATGTCGCCTTAATCACTTTTCCCCAAAGCAAACACTTGTGATTGTCTGGGTGATTTTACCACTAGTGGGTGTGCATTTGTTATGATGCAAAATAGTATTTATTTTCAAGGGATTTGTGTTTGTGTGCGTGTGTGCGGTTAGTTGAACAGTCATAAAAATCAGTGACTCTGCCCTTTGACCACAGCCAGGCCCTTTTATACGTGCTTTTAGGGTGAGGTGATTGGGCCAAACATGTTCTTTTTCACAGAAACATGTGTGACAGGTGTGGTAGTTCATTTCAGTCAGCCAAAACCTCCAAGCAGCAGGCACACATTGGGTATAAACATCTACAGTGGTACCTCAACTTAAGAGTGCCCCAACTTCAGAGTGTTTTGAGATAAGAGCTGTTTATCATCCATCCATGTTCTACCGCTTATTCCCTTTGGGGTCGCGGGGGGCGCTGGAGCCTATCTCAGCTACAATCGGGCGGAAGGCGGTGTACACCCTGGACAAGTCGCCACCTCATCGCAGCTGTTTATCAGCTTATTGTTATGCTTTAAGTTGCAAGCTAAAAATCACATTTCCAAGCATCCCCGCCGTTAGTTGGCGTAGCAAATGCCACAGTGAACCCAGTAGGAGCTGCCCAAAACATCTGGTCTCACTCGCTAGCACTGGCTTGTAGCTTGAGATCGACATTACCTTGTTTTCCAACCATGGGAAGGAAGGAAGTGAGTGTGAAAGACAGTGCTGAGAAAAAGTGAATGATATTCATTGAAAACAAGACAGCGTGTTGCCAATTTGGCGAAGCAGTTGCAGCGTATCACTGCTAGTCTGCACCATACTGAAGCAGATTGAGTCTAATGCCAGGCAATAATGTTTATTATGAAAATATGGAAAAGCTGCTTATGTTGTGTTGGACTGTGAAGTAGCTGGAAGGAAAATGATGTACATTATTATTACGTTACGTCTTAAAGGGGAACTGCACTTTTTTATTTAGAATTTTGTCTATCCTCTACAATCATTATGAAAGATGGATGTTATTATTATTATTTTTTTGCTTTGTAAATATTAAAATAAATGCTATTACAATGGAGCTTATGGGAGCAATTCCGCCTAAAAAGCCCTTAAAAAAACATATTGACACCTCCATTGAGGTTTTATATACATGATGTAAGTATATACAGTAGGGCTGCAACAACTAATCGATTAAATCGATTAAAATCGACTATCAAAATAGTTGGCGATTAATTTAGTCATCGATTCGTTGGATCTATGCTATGCGCATGCGCGGAGGCTACTTTTTTTTAAAAATTTTAATTATTTTTTTTATAAACCTTTATTTATAAACTGCAACATTTACAAACAGCTGAGAAACAATAATCAAAATAAGTATGGTGCCAGTATGCCGTTTTTTTCCAATAAAATACTGGAATGGATAGAAATGTAGTTTGTCTCTTTTATCCGATTATTAATCGACTAATCGAAGTAATAATAGACAGATTAATCGATTAACAAATCAGTTGTTAGTTGCAGCCCTAATATACAGTATGTAATGTAGTAACATGCACATTTATAATAACATTTAACATTTACTTATTTTGCTCTTTTTAAGCATATGCGGTGCATTGATTTAGAAAACGCATCACGACGTTTGCTTTCTTTTCATCACTGATTATCACTCACTGCAGACTTAATGTGAGGCAACAAACATAATAAAATATCACTTACTGTACAATGTCTGCTGTCAGTAGGATGCCAACTGCTGGGATGTTCATATATTCCCATTTTAGATGAAGAATGTCTCATAATCCTCACAATGAAATGGGTGGGGGGCACGGGGGACCAATCTTTTTTTGTGTCGTTCTGGCCATTTTCGGCCCTAAATGGCTGTCAAGGTGTACCAACTTGACGGAATACCCACTCAGACTTCTTCTGTCCAGATGAGATGCATGATTTATGATCTCGGATTAATTTACAGGGAGCAAGGAAGCGAGGAAACAGCAGACCACTCGATGACGTACACATAGGGACACACGTTAGTGATCACGGCGCCGCTATAAATAGTTTGTCTGCGTTAGAGCTTATAATAGCAATATCACTAATACTTGGTTAATATTCAAATCACGGAATGTAAATGGAGTATTGTTGGCGTTTTTTGAATGCTTATTTATTGGATATGATGGGCAAAATAGAGGCTCTCCGCTGTAAGAATGTATTGAAAAAAAATCCATCTGTCATCATGTCTTTCATAATTATGGAGAACGATAGGCAAAATACAAAAAAAAAGAAGTGCAGTTCCATGTTAAATATGTTGTAGTTGTTAGTACTACATTCTATTGTATTTTTTTTAATACAATTTTTGTATTGTCTAAAACAGGGGTCCCCAAACTACGGCCCGCGGGCTGGATCCGCATCCAAAATCCGGCCCACGGGAAGTCCCAAGTAAGAATTTTTTTTTTCTTCTTTTAATTAAATTTTTTTAATTTTTTAAATTTTAATCTTTCCTTTCTAATCCATTTTCTACCGCTTGTTACTCTCGGTGTCTCCTAGCCGCTCAGGCCAATCATACTGTCTAAAAATGAATTTTCCCATCGATAACGTGACAATGTTAAATGTTGATGAACATCAATGTTAATTGATGTTAAATGACAAAACGGATTATAAAGACAATGTATATATGTATATATACATATATATATATATATATATATATATATATATATATATATATATATATATATATGTATTTATATATATATATATATATATATATATATATATATATATATATATATATATATATATATATATACAGCCCGGCCCCCGGCCAAATTTTTTTAACCCAATGCAGCCCCCGAGTCAAAAAGTTTGGGGACCCCTGGTCTAAAAGCTAGTTTTGTTATTTTCTAAAGGCATGTTACATGTTAAAATTGTGCGATTTTGGGGATGGGGGGTGGGGGTAAAGCACCAATTTAATTGATTTGAATTAATTCCAATGGTAGACATTGAGTTAAGCATGTAAGTTAAGGTACTACTGTATACCACATTTTCTCTCTAACGATGGATAAAATAAATAAAAAATTACTTTAAAAAAAAGATATTTTATTCTTTAAATAAATAAATAAATAGATTTTTTTTTCATCCATCCATCCATCCATTTTCTACCGCTTATTCTTTTCTTGTATTGTATATACGTGGGACAGCGTGGCTTAAATAGTAGAGTGTTCATCCAGAAACTTGAGGGTTTCTGGTACAAATCCAGCTGCCGCCATCCTTGTCACACCTGTTGTGTCCTTGGGCAAGACACCTCACCCACCTTTCTCCCAGTAATACCTCCACTGGTGTATGAATGTCTGGCTTGGCTTGTGTCCCTTCAAAGAGATTTTTAATCTCACTTTAATCTCACTTTCATTTACCTTTACCAGGGTAAATGAAGGTAAAAGATATATTATACAGGTAAAAGCCAGTAAATTAGAATATTTTGAAAAACTTGATTTATTTCAGTAATTGCATTCAAAAGGTGTAACTTGTACATTATATTTATTCATTGCACACAGACTGATGCATTCAAATGTTTATTTCATTTAATTTTGATGATTTGAAGTGGCAACAAATGAAAATCCAAAATTCCGTGTGTCACAAAATTAGAATATTACTTAAGGCTAATACAAAAAAGGGATTTTTAGAAATATTGGCCAACTGAAAAGTATGAAAATGACAAATATGAGCATGTACAATACTCAATACTTGGTTGGAGCTCCTTTTGCCTCAATTACTGCGTTAATGCGGCGTGGCATGGAGTCGATGAGTTTCTGGCACTGCTCAGGTGTTATGAGAGCCCAGGTTGCTCTGATAGTGGCCTTCAACTCTTCTGCGTTTTTGGGTCTGGCATTCTGCATCTTCCTTTTCACAATACCCCACAGATTTTCTATGGGGCTAAGGTCAGGGGAGTTGGCGGGCCAATTTAGAACAGAAATACCATGGTCCGTAAACCAGGCACGGGTAGATTTTGCGCTGTGTGCAGGCGCCAAGTCCTGTTGGAACTTGAAATCTCCATCTCCATAGAGCAGGTCAGCAGCAGGAAGCATGAAGTGCTCTAAAACTTGCTGGTAGACAGCTGCGTTGACCCTGGATCTCAGGAAACAGAGTGGACCGACACCAGCAGATGACATGGCACCCCAAACCATCACTGATGGTGGAAACTTTACACTAGACTTCAGGCAACGTGGATCCTGTGCCTCTCCTGTCTTCCTCCAGACTCTGGGACCTCGATTTCCAAAGGAAATGCAAAATTTGCATGGTTGGGTGATGGTTTAGGGTGCCATGTCATCTGCTGGTGTCGGTCCACTCTGTTTCCTGAGATCCAGGGTCAACGCAGCCGTCTACCAGCAAGTTTTAGAGCACTTCATGCTTCCTGCTGCTGACCTGCTCTATGGAGATGGAGATTTCAAGTTCCAACAGGACTTGGCGCCTGCACACAGTGCAAAATCTACCCGTGCCTGGTTTACGGACCATGGTATTTCTGTTCTAAATTGGCCCGCCAACTCCCCTGACCTTAGCCCCATAGAAAATCTGTGGGGTATTGTGAAAAGGAAGATGCAGAATGCCAGACCCAAAAACGCAGAAGAGTTGAAGGCCACTATCAGAGCAACCTGGGCTCTCATAACACCTAAGCAGTGCCAGAAACTCATCGACTCCATGCCACGCCGCATTAACGCAGTAATTGAGGCAAAAGGAGCTCCAACCAAGTATTGAGTATTGCACATGCTCATATTTTTCATTTTCATACTTTTCAGTTGGCCAACATTTCTAAAAATCCCTTTTTTGTATTAGCCTTAAGTAATATTCTAATTTTGTGACACACGGAATTTTGGATTTTCATTTGTTGCCACTTCAAATCATCAAAATTAAATGAAATAAACATTTGAATGCATCAGTCTGTGTGCAATGAATAAATATAATGTACAAGTTACACCTTTTGAATGCAATTACTGAAATAAATCAAGTTTTTCAAAACATTCTAATTTACTGGCTTTTACCTGTA
The DNA here is from genome assembly GCF_033978685.3 of Nerophis lumbriciformis. Lineage (NCBI taxonomy): Eukaryota > Metazoa > Chordata > Actinopteri > Syngnathiformes > Syngnathidae > Nerophis > Nerophis lumbriciformis. The sequence goes on along the minus strand of NC_084558.2, from coordinate 8,453,448 downwards.
TGTTTCAAACAGTTAAAAGCTTTGATACTAAAAGGGAAATAAACAGATTCTTGTTATTGATGTTATTCTTCTTAAGACCGCGAACTAGTTGAGACCGAATCAACTTCTGCTTGTTACAGCTGGGAAGTGCACTCACAATGTGATCAATCAACCATCATTAATCGTTTAGTATGCCTATCATTACTGTGTGAGTATGCGTGTGTGTGTGTGTGTGTGTGTGTGTGTGCGTGTGTGTGCACGCGTGTGTGGTAAAGGTCACGTGAGCATAGGTGTAAAGGTGCGTACAGAAGTGATTATAAAAGCAGTGCACATATGGAAGGAAGTGAGCAGGCTGGGTAGTAGGGGTGCTCAAAAAAATCAATACACATCCAAATCGCGATTCTCTTTTATTCCGATTCTAAATCGATTTATAATTTTCAAAGATCAAATTTAAATATATAGATATTTATATTTGTTTTAAATTAAACTTTTTTTAGGCCATCAGCATGCTTAGTCGCTGCACATATACATACGTCATGCGTCAGGAGGTATTGAGAATCGGTTTGAATAGAAAATCCATTCTGAATCGAATCGTCACCCCAAAATTCTCTCTACTGGGTAGCCATACTTTTGTTGATCGCCTCCATCAGTGTTTCTTAACCATAGGGCCGGGGCCTTAAAAAATATCTGTTTTTCAGCTGTTGTCTGTTTGGACCACAGTGGTACTCAGTTGTAATACACTTTTCATTTGCACTTTAATTTGATCAACAGTTTATTTTAAGAATCATTTTTTTCTTTTGCAGTATATTTATTATTGTAATCAGCCTGACCTAAGCTTTGATAATAATATTTTTGAGTAACACATGCTTTCATACCATTTGACAAGATGTATCCTGTTAAACAGTAAGTAGGTTAGATCAAATTAATTACTGAATATGATTAAAATCAAGAGTAAAATGACTTATTTCATGTTAATATTTGAGTTGGCCCTAGGCCCCGCTCTAATGCAAAAGTTGGGACCCGAGGTCAAAAAGGTTAAGAACTCCAGGCCTATATTGCTACATGTTTGCTACACCCTGTTACGCTATATTATGCTGAACACACCACATCTGTAGCATCTATCTGTCCTTCTGGTCTCATGATTGCAGTGAGATTTATTAAAAACACCACAAACTGCACTGTCCTGGCAGACATCTTAAGTTGTTTTGTAGGATAAAAGCTCACCTTTCCCAGCGAGACACCTTCTTCCTGTAGTAGTCCATCAGCTGCTCCACCTGCAGCAGACTCTCCTCAGGTCCCAGCGCAGGAGTCTGGATGTTATACAAAGGATGCGCAAACAACCTGTCAAGTTTGGACCCGCCATTGTCCGGTTGTGAAAGAGTAATATCCTGGAGCGGAGTCAAAGTCCAGTCCGAGAGCTGACTGAAGTTGCTGGGCTGACATGAACACGAGCGTCCCGATCCTTCTCCGGTGCTCCGTAGCTTTGGCAGGAGGATGAAGTAGATGTCAGCGGAGAAGATGACGGTGAGTGATGCGGCCAAGAGGAGACGATCTCTTCGCATGATGGACAAGGAAAAGGCCAAGCAGGAACTACAAGTTGACGTTACGTGCGAGGCATCGCCATGGAGTCCGACACTGCTGGTGCAATCTGTGCTGCAGCAGCTGAAGGAGTGAGACGACAGCGAGCGTGTACATGCTCTTGGGGCGAAAGAGAGAGGGAGAGACTTCACAGAGAGTGAGGGAGGGGGAGAGAGAGAGTGTGTGTGCAGGTATGTCAACAAACAGGGTGGGTGCATGATACGCAATCCCACAGTGGGGGTGGACACTTTTTTATCACAGTCGATCTGAATGAAGACATGTTTTTATATATTTTAATGTTTGTCAGTGCAATTGTTGCAAAAGTTTGCAATCACATGTGACTGCATACACATTATACACTACAGCCTCTTGTACACAGAGATGCTGAAAAATTGTCGCATCAGAGGCGTAATGGCTTATAATTATAGTGTAGAGCAGGGGTTTACAGATGCTGTAATATGCCGTCCCCTCCAAGGTTTCTCATTGTAGCCCATTGGGTTGAGTTTTTCCTTGCCCTGATGTGGGATCTGAGCCGAGGATGTCGTTGTGGCTTGTGCAGCCCTTTGAGACACTCGTGATTTAGGGCTATATAAATAAAGTTTAATTGATGATTGATTGATTGATTTTCAACTACATTGTTTTAGGGGCCACATTTCCAGAAAGCTACGAACTTCTCCCTTCACTATTAGTCTATTTTGTATATTACGGAGACCCGGCGTCCACCGCAGTGGACATTTGATTTTGGTTTATTTATTTTGTCGGAGTTACAGAAGCTGTTTTCAAAGAACTGATGCAAAAATGTGAGTCTCTCACAATTTGGAACTTGCGTGCCACCAGTTGAGTAGCCCGAATAATGAAAAAGAGAGGACCTAAAATGGAACCTTGAGGAACACCACTAGTATAACATAGGTTAAACAAATGACTCCTGACTGCATCTGAAGTAAACAAGCTACAGCAACACCTTAGTTACATAAAGCACATTACGAAAAAATGTGTAACATCTTCTTGTCTTTAGCTCAGCTGAATGTCTAATCGTGTAAGCAAAGTTCTTGGACGAAATGTTAGCATCCCCTCCTCCTCCACAATACTATTGGGTCACATGGTTAAAGCTGTAGACACTTATTTTAAGGGTGGGTACCTTTCACATTTAATTGCATACCAATTCTTAGTACCTGGGAATTGATACCGTACAGTAGTGTGCTGTACTGTTTTATATAGTATACTTTGTGTTGCAATTTCAAGATTTTATAATAGTGTATACTAGTTTTGTCCCGATACCAATATTTTGGTACCAGTACCAAAATGTATTTCGATACTTTTTGGTACATGATTCATTAGTATCGCGGTACTATACTAGTATCGGTATACCGTACAACCGTAGTGTATTCTGTGTGTTGCTTTAGCCAGGAAGTAGTCTTTGCCATTAGGTCTAATATGCCAGTCTTGACATCAACTGAAAATGCAATTATGTTTTCCCACACTACGGTATGCTTCAAGGTTCACAAAGGACGGATATACGTAAAAAAAATTGTGTTCAAAGAACATTTTGGTAACTTGTTAACATCGCGTTGACTTTGACAGCCCTACTTTTTGTTATGTGTTTGGCTGCTCTGCTGCCCCCTTTATGCTCTCTGTTGCAGCACATGGGTTCTGGGGTGAAGCCACGCTAGCACACCTGCAGCCAATTTGTGGACTGGCCTACCCAAGCTCCCCAGCCAGTCCAATTTTTGCCAGTTAATTTTCGTTGCTTCACTCACCACCAAGGATGTTTTCTCTCGCTTAGCGCTTACCTGAGGCTGTGATCATCATTCCCCATCTTGGTTTGACTCACACCTACCTTTCCATTGGCTTTGTCCTAGTATAGTTGTGCAGTGTATTTCTCTACTCCTTCTGAGTGCATTGTATTGCCCTACTCCTTCTGAGTGCATTTTGTGTTCTCCACTCCTTTTGAGTGCGTCTTTTGTTATTTTTTCCACTCCTTGTGAGTGCCTTTTTTCTTATTAAATATTGTAAATTTTTGGAAACTGTTTCATTTCCGCTTTGGAGTCCTAACACGACGTAGCCGATCCCAACACTTTTAACACAACAGGAAGAGGGAATCGAGTCTTCTGTGTTAAACTTCACACTACTGTCCCACCTTTTAATTACACCATGTATATTTGAAGAGTAGTCCCTATACAGGTGGTCCTCAGGCTACCCACCAGTTCCGTTCCTACTCACGCGATGTATGTGGAGCTTTATTGTAAGTTGGAACTTATACCTAAATTACACCTAAATTAAAATCTATGTTCCTCACGCTGTGTACAAAACACATGAAGGACTCCAGTCCTTCCTATGTTCAAAGATCCCATCCTTATCCTTGATGCTTGCGGCGTTAAAGAGGCTTGGATTGGGCATGCAGCCAATGTTTATGTCCACTGAGGGTTTTTCAGTTGACTTTTCACGTTCCTTTACTTTGGCACACTGCACCCAGAAGAGCCTGCTTTAAGTTTCAATTTAAAAAGTAAACTACAGTACGAAGAATATAAGTGACGTCCTTCCTCAGTGCAGCGACCGCGACAAAGTATTACTCCGCGCATAGAACTGGTTGTCATTTTTTTTGTACATTATCAAAATTCATGGTTGTGCGTTTGTGACTACAAAATGTCATACTGCAGTGACTACCTGACTTTTATGTCGTCGAATAAGTATGACATGAGGCTGTAATGCACTGTAATTATTGGAAAAAAGACTAATCCCCTCCATTTATTCAGGCTCACACACCTCACATCATGTTTCTGGTACATTTGTACGTCCTCATTTTCCTAAACTGTGAAAAATATCCATGTTGTTGCTCAACTTCATATGAGAAAACACCCCCTCGGCTCAGTTACAAGCCACCTTTTCTTTGCTTTCCCCCAGTCCGGTCCTTGAGAAAACACTTGGCGTAGCATGTTGGCGCTCAGCTCCTATAAATATGAGGCAATTAAGATCTCACATGAGGCATCTGTGTGTAGTTGTTGTGGTATTTTGGAACATCTGTCATATGTTTGGGTGTTTGCGTGTTTGTGCGTGTGCGTAGGAAAGCCACACGTCATTTGTCTGGGAGTTGTTTTATTCTTCTTGCTGGAGTGAAAACAAACTATTAAAAAAAAGCTAGCCAGTTCGGAGTGTGCCAATTTCTCTCACACAAACATACATGCAGACTGTCTGTGAGTGGGTAGATGTTTCCTATAAATGTTTGAAGCTTTACGACTAAACATACCTCCTTTTGACCCAAGGTAACAGTGTATAAATAGAAGCAAATGCTCCTTGCATATGCCCATTTTATCACATTTTAACTGAAAACATAATAGAATCAACAAAATGCATGAACAAGTAAAATACCAACATAAAATGCAGTATATATATATTTCTTATTGCATAAGTGCACTAACAACGTGAAGTAAATGCTTGACAGACATCAATAATAGATGTGGCTGAGGGGGCAAAAGTGCATTCGTCAGGTCTGTTTGTATTCATCACTGTACTCCTCCTCCCCTGCTTAGAAAAACAAAATAAAATCAAGCTTGTGCTTAAAATAACACACATTTAAGGGATGCCTGGATGAGTCTGTTGCGAAATGAAATGTGGACATAGGCACACTGCACACTAATATTCTGAATTTGGAAGAGCATTTCCACTTGTAAAACCGTGTAATGATAACAGCTCAAGATGAGCATGTTTATTAGAAGATGGGGCTCACTATGATGAGTGCTCGGTTGGAAAAGATGACGGTCCAATAATTACGCATGAAACCCTTCAGAAGCAGAAGGGAAAGCCCCAGCATTGCAGGGTTGGCAGAATTACAGTCAGTTCCCCATCAATTATAAGGGAAATCTCAAATATGCATCAGTATGTGATATATTACACTCTTAAAAGAGGGAAGATTTTTGGCCAACTTGATGAATATGATCATGGAGGAACAGCTTTGCAGCTGAAGGCTAAAAAAGGCTATGTTATCACATTACACACATTTCTAAAAGGTCTACACAATTATTCACTCTTAAAAGGGAACTGCACTTTTTAAAACATTTTGCCTGTCGTTCACAATCATTATGAGAGACAAGAAGACAAAAGGTTTTTTGTTTTTTTTTGCATTCTAACATGTAAAAATCGACTCGTATGGGAGCAATCAATTCTACCTCTGAATCACTTTGAAAATGAATTCAGAAACTGTCACCAATTGCGGTATCATGCAGGTTGCGTCCCGTAACCTGCATGATAACCAAACTGTAGCAACATTGTTATTGTATGAGTGAAGACTGAGGAAGTATTTTTCTATCATAGTAACACATTGCGTGCTTTGGTATTAGCTGTAAAAGCTAACTACGGCAAGAGATAAGCTAGCTTCTGCGTTAGCACGAAACACGTTTGAGTTTTGTAATGCACAACACAATGCGATAATACACTAATCTGTACTGACTGAAAAACATGAACAATTCTGTTACTGCATCTGTAAAGTATTAGCCCACATTTCATGTTTTGTTTGTACACAGCTAGCCAGACAGCGTATGTACTGTTGTTGTAATAACACGCATGACGTGCTGCGTTTATCATTATCGATATTAAAGTGACTCACTCGATGGGCAGTTGCCTGTTTGGTCCAGCTTTTTTTGCTTTTTTTTACGTTTTTCTGGTTTATTTGGGGTAAACACACCATTCATGTCAAAATAGCTTGTCTCCAAATTCCACATTTGCAGCTTCAAGTGACATTCACCTCACTCTCTCAGCTTCCGCCTACTCAAAAGTCTCACTCTTCCTTCGTGCTGGCTTCTAGAAGCAGTAGTTCATCCTCTGTTAATTCAGGTTCAAAAAGATAAGGGTGGGGAATTCTCATTTGTCCAAAAATAGTCGTCTTTGTTGTTTGTTACCAAGTTTGCCTTGATTACAACACACACGAGCGTTTTGTATTCGTAAGTAGGAACAAACGTTGTCAGACGTGCGTTGCTATGGAAACGGAAATCAATGCGCGGAAGAAATCAGTCCCGGAAATGATCAAAATACAGTAAATATTAAACATATTACATACAGTTATGTATGTTGTATGTTATATATTCTGTTACTACATTATATATAGACTTGCAGTGTGTATAGAAAACTTTGATGAAGGGTTTTGAAGTTGTTTTAGAGGCTTTGAAGGCTACAACGGTGACTCCCATTAGCTGCATCTTCCAAGCGTTTTTTATCATCTTTAAAATCCTAATAAAAAAAAAACGTGTGTTCTTGTCTCTGATGATGATTGTGAACGATAGGCAAAATTCCCCAAAAAAGTGCAGTTCCACTTTAAGACGTGAGATTGACCTAAACCAAATGTGTCTTGTTTTTTATTGACCTGTGTTTTTTTTTCTTTTGAAAAATAAATGGAACAAGGAGGATTCGGGCCAAACTGAAATATACAAACGTAAAAGTTTACGATGTGTTGAAATGTTGCAAGTTTGCAGATAAGTATTATATTGCAGAGGTGGGACCAAGTCATTGTTTTGCAAGTCACAAGTAAGTCTCAAGTCTTTGCCCTCAAGTCCGAGTCAAGTCCCGAGTCAAGACAGGCAAGCCCCGAGTCAAGTCCAAAGTCAAGACTGGAAAGTCTCAAGTCAAGTCCTAAGTCCTGCATTTTGAGTTTCGAGTCCTTTCAAGTCCTTTTAACCACAGACTAATATATTAACACAGATTGTGTATGCTTTTCAAACGCTGTATTTATTTATTAAAACAAGTGCATTTTAAATTGCAGGAAAGAAAATTGTGCTGACATTGCACTTTATAATAGCACTATTAACCAGTCATTTTAAACATTAACTCATTCCTTTACAGAACAAACACATTGAAAAATAAAGTGCAAATGTACTTATTTGTACAAAAGTGTTAACATTGAAAAAACATGACATATACGTGAACATAACAAAAAAGTTGTACTTTTTATATGTCAGGGCCCTATGCTGCATTGCATTTGCAAAAGACCAAATTAGCCAAGAGTCTGTCAGTCATTTGTGCACGATGGGGGCGTAGTATGATGCCACCATGGCTGAAAACTCGCTCCACTGGAGCACTGGAGGCAGGCACTGCCAAGACTCTCATGGCCACTCGGAACAGTGAAGGAAGAGTCTTCATGTTCAATGCCCAGAACAAAAGGGGGGAGAGAGTTGTTTTGGGTTGGTGCACTACTTGTGAGTGTATCTTGTGTTTTTTATGTTGATTTAATTAAAAAAAGAAAAGAAAAAAAAAAAATTCTTGTGCGGCCCGATACCAATCGATCCACGGACCAGTACCGGGCTGCGGCCCGGTGGTTGGGGACCACTGAGGTAAACAACCAACAGTATGTCAGAAAGCTAGCTAAAACGGTACACATATTCATAATATAGTATACATTTTAACTGACCTTTATTTTACTATTTTTGTCTTTTTTTAGGTGGCTAAAATACGCGGTGCTGCTGACCACCGTCTAACGTTAAGTGTGATATATTGACTAACGTAACCCTGCTTAAAAAAAATCACTGAACAAAAAGTATGAATAAGGTAGTGAACTGCAACAGATTCCCGTGTTTGCAATAACGTTATAACGTTAGCAGTGAGTTTACAGCCTCACTGATTTAACTACACAGCAAATAAAAGTCACGTTACTTAGCCAATAAACGTTATCTTACATTCAAAACTTACCGTTCTTTGTGCAACTTCAAATGCCGGACGAAGTTGGAAGTTGTTGCCTCTCCATCAGTAATTTTGGAACCGCATGTGTTGCATACTGCAAACCGTTTTGTGTTGACCACCTCGTAATTTTTATACCCAAACAAAATTATTTTAGGTATCATTTTTTGTTCACTGGCGTGTGGTTTGGACATGTCTTCTTCGTTGGTTGTCCTGCAATTTGATTGGATGAATGCTGTGTGATGAAAACAAAGTAGATCTAATTTGATTGGCTGTTGTACTGAGACCACACCAGCTGACACACGCAACGCTGATAGACAAGTACACAATGAAAAATACGGAGCGCTCCCGAATAACTTTTTCATCTTTGGGTTTTGGGGAAAGTAGCAAGTCATGTCAAGTCATGTCAATTCAAAAGGCTCAAGTCCAAGTGAAGTCACAAGTCATTGATGTTAAAGTCTAAGTCGAGTTGCAAGTCTTTTTACATTTTGTCAAGTCGAGTCTAAAGTCATCAAATTCATGACTCGAGTCTGACTCGAGTCCAAGTCATGTGACTCGAGTCCACACCTCTGTTATATTGTAACACAAAACTGAGACTTAGGCTTTTAGAAAAGTACTGCATTTTTAACTGGTAAGCATATCTTGTCATTTGTAATGTCATGCAAGACTTATCAAACGTTTTCAAAGGTAAGGATGACTGAGTTTATACCTTTTCATGTGTTAACTTCTTTTTACACTTGACAAGTAAGAATGTCAAAAAAAAACCTCACCGAGTGTTTTAAAATGGTTTTAATCTTATTCTTCCACTTGTAGTTAAGTTAGAAATGTTGATTGGCAACACTAAATTGGCCCTAGTGTGTGGATGTGAGTGTGAATGTTGTCTGTCTATCTGTGTTGGCCCTGCGATGAGGTGGCGACTTGTCCAGGGTGTACCCCGCCTTCCGCCCGATTGTAATTGAGATAGGCTCCAGCGCCCCCCGCGACCCCAAAGGGAATAAGCGGTAGAAAATGGATGGATGGATGGATGTTAAATGTTTCTTAACACATTGCCTATACCGTTTTACATAGTTTGCAATACTATTGCAAACTATGTAAGGGCAGCCGGAGGCAGGGCCCTTGGCGGTCCAATCCTACAGAAGCTAGCTCTTGGAACATGGAACATCACTTCGCTGGGGGGGAAGAAGCCTGAGCTGGTGCGTGAGGTTGAGGTGGAGAAGTTCAGGCTAGATATAGTCTCACTCACTTTGACGCACAGCAAGGGCTATGGAACCAGTCCTCTCAGGAGAGGCTGGACTCTCTTCCACTCTGGCGTTGCATGTAACGAGAGGCGACGGGCTAGGGTTCCAATTCTTGTTCCCCCCCGGCTCAAAGCCAGTACGTTGGAGTTTAACCCAGTAGACGAGAGGGTAGCTTCCCCCCTCCTACGGGTGGGGGACCAGTCCTGACTGTTAGTGCTTATGCACCGAACAGCAGCATTTTTGGATTCCCTCGAGGGAATGCTGGAGAGTACTCCGTCAGGTGATTGGGAAGAACAGCCGCCCGGATCTGAACTTGAATGGTATTTTGTTATTGGACTTTTGTGCTCGTCACACATTGTCCATAACAAACACCATGTTCAAACATAGGGGGGTCCATATGTGCACTTGGCACCAGGACACCCGAGGCCACAGTTCGATGATCAACTTTGTGTCATCGGATTTGTGGTCTCATGTTTTGGACACTCGGGTGAAGAGAGGGGCGGAGCTTTCTACGGATGGTGAGTTGGCTCCGCTGGTAGGTGAGGATGCTGGTCAGACCTGGCAGGACCAAACGCATTGTGAGAGTCTGCTGGGAGTGTCTGGCAGAGTCTCCCGTCAGAGAGAGTTTCAATTCTCACCCCAAAAGAAATTTGAACATGTCTCGAGGGAGGGGCTGGACATTGAGTCTGAGTGGACCATGCTTCATACCTTGATTGTCGAGGCGGCCGATCGGAGCTGTGGCCGCAAGTTGGTTGGTGCCTGTCGTGGCAGTAATTGCAGAACCTGCTGGTGGACACCGGCGGTGAGGGATGCCGTCAAGCTGAAGAAAGAGTAATTTTGGCTCATGGGACTGCGGAGGCAGCGGACAGGTACCGACAGGCAAAGCGGTGTGCGGCTTCGGCGGTCACAGAGACAAAAACTCAGATATGGATGAGTCCGGGGAAGCCATGGAAATCGACTTCGAAAAGATTCTGGACCATCATCTGTCGCCTCAGGAGGGGGAAGTAGTGCACGGTCACTGGTGGGGATGGTGTACTGCTGACTTCGATTCAGGATGTTGTAGATCGGGTGAAGGGAATACTTCGAAGACCTCTTCAATGTCATGTCTTCCTATGAGGAAGCAGTGCCTGGGAAATCTGTGGTGGGCTCTTCTATTTCTGGGGCTGAGGTTGCCAAGGTAGTTAAAAAGCTTCTTGGTGGCAAGGTCCCAGGGGTGAATGAGATCCGCCCAGAGTTTCTTAGGGCTTTAAATGCTGTGGGGCTGTCTTGGTTGACAAGACTCCGCAACATTGCGTGGACAGTGAGGGCGGTGCCTCTGGATTGTCAGACCGGGGTGGTGGTTCCTCTCTTTAAGAAAGGGAACCGGAGGGTCTGTTCCAACTGTCGTGGGATCATACTCCTCAGCCTTCCCGGTAATGTCTATCCAGGTCTATTCAGGTGCACTGGAGAGGAGGCTATGCCGGATAGTCGAACCTCGGATTCAGGAGGAGCAGTGTGGTTCTCATCCTGGTTGTGGAACTGTGGACCAGCTCTATACTCTCGGCAGGGTCCTTGAGGGTGCATGGGAGTTTGCCCAACCAGTCTACATGTGCTTTGTGGACTTGAAGAAGGCATTGGATCATGTCCCTTGGGAAGTCCTGTGGGGAGTGCTCAGAGAGTATTGGGTATCGGAGTATCTGATTGTGGCGGTTCGATCCCTGTATCATCAGTGTCAGAGCTTGGTCCGCATTGCCAGCAGAAAGTCTGACCTGTTTTCAGTGAGGGTTGGACTTTGTAGGCGCTGTCAGGGCGGTAAGGGGATCCAGTTTGGTGGCTGCAGGATTAGGTCTCTGATTTTTGAAGGTGATGTGGTCCTGATGGCTTCATCTGGTCAGGATCATCAACACTGAGTGTGAAGCGACTGGTATAAGAATCAGCACCTCCAAGTCCAAGTCCATGGTTCTCGCCCAGAAAAGGGTGGAGTGTCATCTCCAGGTTGAGGAGGAGATCTTTCCCCAAGTTGAGGCGTTCAATTACTTCTGAGTCTTGTTCACGAGTGAGGGAAGAGTGGATTGTGAGATTGACAGGCGGATTGGTGCGGCGTCTGCAGTGATGCGTACACTGTATCGATCCATTGTGGTGAAGAAGGAGCTAAGCCGGAATGCAAAGCTCTCAATCCTCACCTATGTTCATGAGCTTTGGGTCATGCCTGAAAGGACAAAATCACGGGTACAAGCAGCCGGAATGATTTTCCTCCGTTGGGTGGCGGGGCTCTCCCTTTGAGGTAAGGTAAGAAGCTCTGTCAATTGGGAGGAGCTCAAAGTAAAGTCGCTGCTCCTCCACATCGAGAGGAGCCATATGAGGTGGTTTGGGCATCTAGCCAAGATGCCCCCCTGGACACTTCCCTGGGGAGGTGTTTAGGTCACATTGACGGGGAAGTCCAAAGACACGATGGGGAGACTATGTCTCCAGGCTGGCCTGGGAATGTCTCGGAATCCCCTGGGAGGAGCTGAACAAAATGACTGGAAAGAGGGATATCTGGGCATCTCTGCTTGGGCTGCTGCCCCGTGACCTGAGATTAGATAACCGGAAGACGATGGATGGATGGATGGATGGATGGATGGCATATTACTTAAACATACAAAGTTTCCAAGGCAGAAGTGTATTAGAAAGTATCCACTAACAAACATGTCGGCATCATTCAACTTACTGCGTCATGAACTTAACTGAATTATTGTGGCCACTCGGTGTCGCCAAAAAAACATTACCACCCCACATCAACTTAAAGACAGCATAAGTTCATTGCAGACAGTTAATAAATATGTTAGTGTTTTTAATCAGGCATGTGATTTTTCCGTCTAAAGTCGGAATTCCGTCTTTTTTAATCTCGGGGGGAAAAAAATAATTATCTCCCGTTTTTCCGTTTTTTTTCCCGACCCTAAATCAAGATTCGAGACGTAGTTTATATTACGCCGTAGTTGATTGGTCGATATGTTCCTTGTGACCAATCAGGACATCTGTTATGAATGATGACGTTAAGAACGTCATCATTCATAATGGTTATTACCGCCATTTTCCATATGTAAACGATGTCGGTTCTCGAGAGAAAGGACGCTTTACGAGTAAAAGAAATTGATAAACATGTCAAAAATAAGTTTTGATGGCTCTGGATGGAAAGGGAAATCACTGATACTGTTGGGAAAAAGGAAGTTACGACTTTGTTCGGTGATTTTATTCGGAAAATCGATCGTCCCGGAAAGGTTTTGTGCACGTGGTGTCATGATAATATTGACTATGGATCACGAGGTTTCAAGGCTTTGGAAGTACATGCGAAACGCCAAAAACATATGAAACAACTTGAAGCAAGGTATGTTCTATTAATGATGTTTTCATGTCTTTAAACACTAAAATGTTTTCTTCGAATGGTGCTGTCTTTGTTAATTTTAGCATGTTAAATTGGTGAAAAACCAGGAGCTTCGGGGGGCGTCGCTTCGTCCCCCAGACCTCCGGAAATTTTTTCAGTCTTTTTCATTGTGGTCAAATCACATGCCTGTTAATGCCTAACATTGTTCTCTGATTGAGTAATTCCACTTGATCATACATTCCACACTAGAAAACGTGAAATTATATTCCGCCGTAGGCTTAAAATTATCAAAATACGTGCCTGTTACTACATTGCATATATACTTACAGAGTGTACTGTTTATAAAACAATGATGGAGACTTTTGGATGTTTTTAGAGCACATAAAAGGCCGAAAAGAGCGACTCCCTTTGGCTCCATTATAAGCTAACTTTTGCTAGCGTTTATTAACGAGTTATAGTGCATAAAAAAGAAAACCATATGTGTGCCTGTCTTACATATGATTGTAAATGATAGGAACAATTCCCAAAAAAGTGCAGTTCCCCTTTAAGCAAGTCCCATTTTGACATATCTCAAAGTAAACAAAATGCTGCAACACACATGTAAGCCCTTGGATGGAATGTTCCAAATATCTGAATGGCCACCTTTTTAAATGACAGCAATGTGTGTATTTAATGTGCAAACAAATGCTGTAGTTTGCAAACATAAGCGATTGCTTTCATGTCATCTAGTAGCCCTGTAATGAAGTCGACTGAGCCCTTTGTTCATTAAATAAAGAACAATCTTATCCCTACAGCACATTCTAAGGGAGTTTTTCAACTTTCTCAGTAACATGCAGATAAATGTATTGGTATACTGTACACGTACGTAGAGGTGTGAAATAACAAAGCAAAATGAATAAACTTCATTTCATCAACAATCTCTACTGGTGTATTGAAAAAAGGCTCTGGAAAGTCAATTGGCATTTTTTATAACTGGCATGTGTGTAGTTTTAAGGTTGCACACCCAGCAGTGGTCAGCACAAGCAGCTATAAAAGGCTCTATCAAGTCGAAAAGACTGTGCCAAGCCAATAGCTCTCGCTTTTTGCCCAGTCCTGCGGCTGCAGACTACCACTGTTTGGCTGAGGTTGTCCACAAAAATACGATGGATGCAGAATGGAAGGAAGGAAGATAAATTACTTTTATTTTAGGTGCGCTTGATGTGGAGGTAAAAATCATCCTGTTGAGAGGATACACATTTTTCATAGTTAGGATTGGGCGGCTCTACTGCACTTGTGTCCTCATTGTATTGCTGTTAAATTGTGTGTTTGCCACCACCTTGTGAGTTGGTGGCCTACGCTGCCAGATTGTCTAGACCGACAGGCTGTGGTCTTGTAAAAGATGTAAAAAAAACCAAAAAAAAACTTTGCTGTGTGGGAAATGTGAGGAATGCTTTGATGGGGATTATTCACTGCTTCATAGAGCATTTATAAAATGTATAATACGACACAGAGTATATAACTTCTCATTCTGACTCATATTTGTCTTCATACTGGTGCTGCCACGGTCAGATTGCCCACAAGGTCGAGAGTTCTCACAAAGACTAACCTGGCAATAAATATGCTATGTATCCTGATACAATTTTTCGCCTTTGATACGACCGCCCGAATGCAGCTGAGATAGGCTCCAGCGACCCCCCGCGACCCCAAAAGGGACAAGCGGTAGAAAATGGATGGATGGATGGATACGACACCAATATTGGAGCCTTGAGTATTGGTCAATACCAATAGTGATCCGATATGATAACAGCAAGTATCACACATACTTGTATTGTTTTCTAGTGTGGAATTACTCAATCAGAGAACAATGTTAGGCATTACATTTTCACAGATGCATCACAATGTTCGCTTTCCCCTTCAACAACAACACTACTAATCATGGCAGACTTCATGAGAGACAAAAGAGACTACTTTGGGACAAATGATGGCGTAAAACCTTATATTTTTTAGCTTGTATATAAAGAGGATGAGCTACGAGTTTTAGAAGCTTAGTGATAAGCAGATCCAGCTTGAGTGAAACATTAAGCATCATGTAGCAGTATTGCTAAGTGCAAAACAAGATATACAAACTATGAACATAAAAAACAATCACTTACTGTGCAATGTCTGCTCCCACTAGGATGAAGACTGATGGAATGTTTATATATTCCCGTTTAGATGAAGAATTAATCATAATTCTCACGAAGAATTAAAATAAGGTCACAAACGGGCGTCTTCTCGTGTCCTTCCCGACATCTATAAGTATAAGTTGAATGTTACCAACTTCTCGGTTAATAGCCACGACCTTCTACTATCCGGGTGAGAAGTATGATTTATAATCAAAAATGAACTTTTACCAACTCAAAGGCAATGCAGCAACTCACCGGCTCATCAGGTCCATATAGCAGCTAGTTAGCTTTCTGTGATCTTGGCGCCACTAAAAATAGTGTGTCTGTGTTAACGCTTATAATAACAATATTGCTAATACTTGATTAATATTTAGGTCACAAGGTGTACATGGAGTATTGCTGCCGGTTTTTGAATGTTTTTAGAGGGCTCTATGGGCAGAATAGTGCACTCCCGTTAGCTGCATTGTTAGCCACCTCGTACTTGCAATATTTTACGAATGTCTAAAAACTAGGGCTGTCAAGTGGTTGATTTAAAAAAAAAAAAAAAAATCTGATTAATCGCATTCTTGAATTGTGATTAATCAAAGGTAATTGTTTGCTTGCTAAATAAAATGGACTTAAAAAAATACCCCAATATTTTGTAGTCAAAATGTCATACAGGATTGTTTTTTAAATGTTTTAGTGAACTGCAATCATTAATTTGCTCAAAACTTGGTGACAGTAAGTATAGTAAGAATTAAGTGCACATTTTGAAATAATATAGCAAAATAGATACAGATCTACAGTTTATGAATAGATAATGTAATAAAGACACCCATAAACAACTTTACATAGTGCATCATTTTGCATTCACTCTTCCTTAGTTTAACTAGTTATTTATAAAAATCTATGCCATTTTTCATTTTGTTGGCAATGTTGGACCGAATACGACATGTTGAGCTGTTATTGTGAAGCCGGAAGTGTGTGTGTGTGCATGTGTGTGAGTGTGTGTGTGAGAGAAGGTGCCTTAATGAGAAGCCAGTGTGTTGATGAGCGAAGTGACGGTTGTCAATAAAGAACATGCCTCTTGAATTCCCTCAATATGGTTGGTCTTTTCTGTTGGGCTTCATCGAATTACAAACCCTCAGTTACACAAACAAGCTTATTTACATTTTTGGATGACAGCACTGATCTCTTTTTTGTACAAACTATCACTAGTTTGTACAATGTTAGTTGGGGACATTAAGGACATTTTGCAGCAGTTGGTCTTCACAGATGTTAATGTCCTACGTGCGATGGCTGTCCATTCATTTATTTGTAGTAAACACAGATAAACTCAGCCAGCACAGTTTGTTGTACTCTGTTTGCTGTGCATGTAGCATTCATGCTAGCGACAACATCCTCACGTTCAGGACTGCCAAGTTTCAGAAAATGACAAGAGTACGACTTTAGCGTCATGATGCGTTGGAAAATTTGTTGGCCTTTGTTAACATCAATTCGGCCTATTTTTACATCGATATGTACCTTTAGACTGATGTCCTCACATCCAGCGTCTTTCACTAACTTATTTTTCATTATTTCCCTATCTCTATTATATATCCTACACTGTATTAACCCTGGGCAGCACGGTTGTACAGTGGTTAGTGCATGTGCCTCACAATACAAAGGTCCTGGGTTTGATCCCCGGGTTCGGGGTCCTTCTGTGTGGAGTTTGCATGTTCTCCCCGTGACTGTGTGCCATGGATTCCTTCCGGGTACTACGGCTTTCTCCCACCTCCAAAGACATGCATCTGGGGATAAGTTGATTGGCAACACTAATTTGGACCTAGTGTGTGAATGTTGTCTGTCTGTCTGTGTTGGCCCTGTGATGAGGTGGCGACTTGTCCAGGGTGTACTCCGCCTACCACCCGAATGCAGCTGAGATAGCTTCCAGCACCCCCCGTGACCCCAAAAGGGACAAGCAGTAGAAAATGGATGGATGGATGTATTAATCATAGGTGGGAGAAATAATATATTTTTAGATGCATTGCAATTCGGACATGGGCTATTCTAAAATTGATTGGTAAACATCAACAATCGATTATTTATTTACTGTAAATAAAGTAATGCAGACAGTTTTAAATTTGGCTGACTGCAGCAAGCCACCTCACCAAGAGATCCGACCAACTCCTTCATTTTAGGGCACTTATTTTCCAGCTTTGCAGACATTTCCAGTAATTTAATAAATGCAATGGCAATTAATTAAACTGTTTCTTATTAAGAATGCACTGTTTTTAAAAGTTGCAAGTGATGAATGCTTATTTAGTGAAACGAAAAGAAATGTAAAACTGCATCAATATACACAAATTAAAAATGCATCAATAATTGATTTTTAATAGAATCCTAGCTCCAGAATTGTATTCCTAATCAAATCATGAGGTGCCCAAAGATTTCCACCGCAAGTATTGATATATGCTCTACATTTTCTATTTGATTACAATAATCACACAGCTCTGTGTGATGTTCCCCTATTAATTACAAAGAGCTATTTAGATATTTATGTCATAACCTCAGTCTAGTAATGATATATTCCTCTTGGCTGGTTCTATTCCCTTGTCTTATTACTCATACACTCCTCCGGACTTTGTAGTACTGCTCAGTGCTTACCTTTTCTTTCTTATTCCAATTTTCCTGCCATTTTTTTATTGACTTTATCACACATTTACCACACTTCCAGCTTGATTTATTCTAAAGATTTTCGTAACTATTTCATCTATTAAATTCTGTCTTGATTCTGAAGCTATATTGTTTTATGCTGATTAAATGCGTTGCTACAGTCTGAGCACACAACTTTATTTACTTTATTTCCATGTAAATTGCTATTAATTCCACCGTAAAAGCTGATAACTTGTCAATAATTATTTTATTCAAAACTATGTTTTTTTGTGAAATAACTGCTGAAGCTCTTGCTTTATTATGTATGGTTTTAGATGCATTTTATTTTCTGGATTCATACAGTGTAGGGTATATAATAGAGATAAAGACATTATGAAAAGTAAGTAAGTGAAAGACGCTGGATGTGAGGACATCAGTCTAAAGGTACGAATCAACGTTAAAATAGGCCAACACATTTTCGAACGCATCAGATATATTTTTACATATTATGAATACTTTTCATCAATATATGTTTCTATCTGATAATGCTATAAACTTAGATTATTTAATGATTGCATATTCACATCTGGGATGTCGTACATCGATTTACTGCGGTATGCTAGGAATTGGTATATTATCAGTTAGATTTTTTTTTATAAATCTCCAAATATCCATCCAAAACTCTTAATCTTTTCTTTTTCTTTTTTTTGGCAATTTAGTTGTACTTTATTATATCACGCCCCTATACCCTTCCATCTCAATCAAGTCATAAATCAGAATATGCCATCCATCCATCCATTTTCTACCGCTTATTCCCTTTTGGGGTCGCGGGGGGCGCTGGAGCCTATCTCAGCTACAATCGGGCGGAAGGCGGGGTACACCCTGGACAAGTCGCCACCTCATCGCAGGGCCAACACAGATAGACAGACAACATTCACACTCACATCCACACACTAGGGCCAATTTAGTGTTGCCAATCAACCTATCCCCAGGTGCATGTCTTTGGAGGTGGGAGGAAGCCGGAGTACCCGGAGGGAACCCACGCCTTACAACTAAAAGATTCTAGTTGATACGCTCACGGATCATAGCACTGACAGGCGCCGCCACCGCCGTTGAGGTCCTCTCCGCAACAAAGAGCTGGCTAACACTCAGGCAAGACCCGCCTTACTGTGCTTCTGATTGGTTTGTTTTGCGTGGTGCCTTTCATGGTTGGTTATATTCAGGCTGAAAAGACTGATGAGATTGGTCAGCTCAGTCAGTCACGGCAAGCCGCAAGGGCCAAAGTTTATTATCATGAAAAAAAAAAAAATATATATAGAGTAGTGGATGGGGAAATATATGCGTGAGAAATGTCAAGTGTGCGCCGACGACAAGAAAGCTTGTTTCTGCAATACTGACTAAGTTTTATTTAAAGTTCCATCAGAGTTTCTTTTGAAGGGCGCAGAGCACATTGCTCTAACTATCTTCACACTCGCGTGTTGCCTGATTTCTGCCTATGCAATGCGGCCACCCTCCGGCGTTTAAAACAAACACTGTGATTAATCTTCATTAATTTATGGTAACACGATAATTTGTTTTTAATAATCACATGCGTAAACGCATTAACATTGAATGATAGGCAAAATTCCAAAATCAAGCCTTTAAAGACCCATGAATGTTGTCTGTCTATCTGTGTTGGCCCTGCGATGAGGTGGCGACTTGTCCAGGGTGTTACCTACCTTCCGCCCGAATGCAGCTGAGATAGGCTCCCCCCGCAACCCCGAACGGGACAAGCGGTAGAAAATGGATGGATGGACATACATTAACATTGACAGGCCTAATAAAAACATAGGGATTGTGAATTATAGGCAAAATTCCAAAATCAAGTACAGTTCGCCTTTAAAGACTCATGAATGTTGTCTGTCTATCTGTGTTGGCCCTGCGATGAGGTGGCGACTTGTCCATGTGCAGCTGGGATAGGCTCCAGCACCCCCGCGACCCCAAAAGGGACAAGCGGTAGAAAATGGATGGATGGATGAAAGAGGTCAAAGGTTACCTTTGGTCAGTGTGTGTCGCACTAAAACGGTTGCCTTCAGGATAGCATTGTTCCTGTTAAATTTGGGCCTGTAGAGTTGAGCTCAACACCTTCATTATTGGTCCCTGTCATTATTATAAGGTATCTTCTCAGCATCTCACAACTTTCTCACTGTGGGCGTAGAACTAATAGTCAACCACTTTTTGTTTATTTTGTGTTTCAGGTTGCTGGTACTTTTGGAAAGACCCGCTTTTTCTGTTTGGTATACTCTCAGACTCATTCTGAATTTGAAATGGCATTCTGTATAGGACACTAAGCGCACTAGTAAGATCCAATATGAGCCTGTAGGCAGTGTAAAGAACATATATAATTAATGTCAACAAGATAAATGTTGGGAAGTTTCCAAGAGAAGCTATGCTTACATTCCATGCATTCCATGTTTGGATGTGATGTCAGCCAATTGCCAAGCTCATGTTTTAAAGCAAGTAATGTATATTGCTGCCTTTAGTATAATTATAGCTATGTTATTAGTTTTTTTTTCGAACATACATTCAGTTACACTATGGTACACCACAAGTGTACAGTTTGTCATGTCTGAAAAGGTGTAGGAAGAAGCAGAGCTCATTTAATTCCTCTCCTTTTCCATACATTTTTTGTTCACTTGCTTTCCTCAGTTTGTAACAAAAACTAAATAAACAATCAATCAATCATTCACAATTTATTTATTTAACCCTTAATCACAAGTGCCTCAAAGGGCTTCACAAGCCACAAAGTTATCCCCTGATCTGAATGCACATTAAACAAATACATACACACATACATACAAACTGTAATCAGTACAATTATCATGAATAAATAGTTTTATAAGTTGTGTATTTCACTTGCGAAATAATGAGTGAACAAGCAAACCTTTGTTCCCGTCCCAGCAGCCATGTTTTGTAGTTAGTTTTTTTTTTTCTGACCTGTTTTGAGTGACGTTCACCACAACACAACATTCCAGATGATATAGCAAGCGGGCTCACCGTCTCCTCCATTGCCATAAATAGTAAGCAGGGAGCCCGTCATTAAAAGTAGTTTTTTGGAAAATCCACCTTTTTGCGAAGGTTTTTGATTTGTGTCACCTCGGAGCGACTTCCTCACAGTTGAAGGCATACTGCCACGAATCATAAAAGTTCAAAGTAATCAATCAATCAATAAATCTTTATTCTTAAAGCGCTTTTCATACATAAAAGAAATGCAACGCAAAGTGCTTTACAGAGTGACCCATATCCTCCATTATCACATACGTACGCACGGACACAGATACCAAACACAAACACACACACATAACATACACACATAGTGAAACCCAATATCTAAGTTACATTTAAACCAGTGTGGGTGGCACACTGGTTTAAGATAATGGGTTTCACTATGTAAAGCACTTTGAGTCTCTAGAGAAAAGTGCTATATAAATTCACTTCACATAAACTTAAAATGGCGATTCGGGTACATTTTCTACCACGTATGTAAATACCCACAGACGTCACAGTCTGAAAAACGTCACAGGTTGTGCAAATTACAAACAGCTGAGGCGCAAGCATGAAGGAGGCAAGATTGTTTTATAAATATCTGCAATGCCTCTATGATTTGGTTTAAAATTTTCAGGACTTCCCAAATACCATCATTGTTTTGCATAATAGGGCCCCTTTAAACTGGATCATATTAGTACTCTAACTTCGTTGCTTAATCTATTCCATAATTACATTTCACATATTGATATACTAAATGTTTTAAGTGTTGTACGGGCATACAAATGTTTTAGGTTTATTTTTTCCCTCAGGTTATATTTCTCCTCTTCTTGAGAAGATTTGTTATATATTTTTGGGTAGCAGGATTTAGTTAGCTTTGTACATCATTTTAGCTGTTTGCAAATGCACTAAATCATTGAATTCAATATTTTTGATTTGATAAATTAAAGGTTTAAATTTGCATTACATTGTGTATTATTCTAACTGACCTTTTTTGTAATGCGGTTAGTGAATGAAATTGACTTTTGTAGTTTTTTCCCCATATTTTTACACACAAACTTTGATATGGTAAGACTCGCTTTACTTAGCTTTATTCGATATTGACGTCTTTCTTGCCACCTATATATTGTATATTTTTATACTTCCGTCTATTTGAATTTGTGTTTGACTTTCTTTCCTACTGTTGCCGAATAGCATTATTTTAGTTTTACTTAGATTGAAGGATAGTCTGTTTTTTCTCAAATTATCCCTTTAATTTATCAATTTCTTCTGTTATTATTTGTATTAGCTTCTGTGTGTTCTCTCTTGAACAGAATGAGGTTATGTCATTTGCCAATGATACTAACTTATCTTATATTTAGAGCTGTTGATGTGTGTTTGCCTAACTTCACATATAGCTTCCTGTTGGTTAAGAAGCTTCTTATCCAGTTTAAAGCCAACCCTCTGTTGCCATAACATTCTAATTTGTTAATTAAGATATTATGATTAATTGTGTCAAATGCTTTTTTTGGATCCATAAACGTTGCTGCTGAACCCTGTTTACTATCTATTGCATTGGTCCGTTATTTCTATTAATGCCACCGATGTTAGGATGTTCGTTCTGTATCTGTATTGGTTGTCCTCAAGTGTTCCACTTTTATTTATAAATTTGTCCGGTCTGTTGCTAAACAATTTTTCAATGATTTTGAAAATTGGCCCGATTGTAGCTGAGATAGGCTCCAGCCCCCCCGCGACCCCGAAGGGAAAAAGCGGTAGAAAATGGATGGATGGATGGGAAACTAAGACACAGAAATGTACTTGTATGATTTATTTGGACTCGGTGGCTGTTTACATCGCTCAGTACAATAGAAATTGTGTTATTTTGGCAGTTGCTGTTGCACAACAATTATATTTTCAAGTCTGAGGCACATTTAAAAACAGCTCCTTAAGTGGAAGTTTTAAAAAACATATGGTTGTAGATGTCAAAAAATGCCAGTTGTGAAAATGGACAACATGTGCCTGTTTAAATGTACAAAACAACAATAGAGGACCACAAAGCCGACATTTACTGTGGCCACATTACTTCCATATGTCAAATCTTAATCACGTTATATGTGCTATTGAGGCTGTTGTGCTATGTTCATTATCATTTGGGTTGAGGACGGGCAGAAGGAGAGCCTTGATGTAGTGTTTCTTTACAATGGTACATCGCCAACCACTGGCCGTGAATGCATTGCAGGTCCATGTGAATGTTGTTGTCTGTATGTAAAATGTAGATTTAGATCCTGATATTCACTCACAGAAGCTTCTTTGTCTCGGTGCCATGTACTGTATGTGCAGCACTATGCAACCAAACGTCTGCTCTCTTCTTGTTTGTGGTTCCTTTTAGTCCCTGAGCCAAACCCAAGTTTATGAACTTTAGTCAGACTTCAACTTCTGTAAACGTAGTGAGAAAGTTGGAAGGGTATTCTCGGGGTTGCCCCATCCAAGTGTTTATGAATGTGGGACTGTAGGACACACTGGGTTTTGATTCCCACCTGTAGCAAAGCACCTGATGGAAGAATTCCCAATTCTTCTTTGTTTGTGGTTGCCCCATTTCTTATACTGTCAGTCTTTGCACTCATCTAAATCCTCAGAAATCGTACTGTATAATTTGATATGCTCAACATCTGCTCGTCATTTTTAGCATTTATGACTTGGTTTACGACTATGGTCATCCTTGGAACTTGCATATCATTGATGGTTCACCCTTTTAACCCTCAGTGGGCTGAGTAAAAATACCGGTAATTTTTGTTTTGTCATCTTTATTTTGACTATAGCTGAGACATGGATGTACCAATTATTCTAAGAACGTATGAGGTTGACCTCTGGCATGTTGTGATGTTCCACATCACTCCCTGCCCACAACAACCCACATGATCACTATCTATTGTCCACAGATCAGCTGAGCCATCTGCCGAAGCTTTAGGAGAATGTTCCTCGAGGTCAGCCACCTCGAGGACTTCCACCCTATAGTGGCGTAGCTTCTAGATTGCCCCCCTGTGTGCCACCCCAAATTTAATTAGCTTTTGACGCTGTCAGTCAAGCAAATGCTACCCGCTATTGCTTGGATTTTATTGACGTCACATCCGGCTCACTTCCCGTCCATTAAATATATGTGGTGGTCAAGCTAACTCTCTTCTCAATGGGTACTAGGCACCATTTAGCCTTTCTCGAACAAAAAATGCCCTATGCTTGCGTTGTTTTGAACTGTACGAATCGTTCAAATCATGAAAAGGATAAACGTTTCTTCAGAGTTCCTCAAGAGGTTATCAGAAAGGGCGGAAGAGTGCAAGATTTTACAAAACGACGGGAAAAGCAGCTCAGACTCCAGTCCAATGCAGCAGTGTCGAATAATGCATGAGTTTGCAGTGATCACTTTGTTAAACGTTTTTTAAATATATTTTTTACGTTTATTATTCCCTTTTTAAGTATTGTTTTGATATTATTTGTATTTCTTAAAACATGTTTGCTAAGAGTGTTTTGAAAAGCACCAACTCGACCAGTCTAAAAAAAAAAAAAAAAAGCAAAGGTCAGCAAAACCTAAAAGAGTTACGTTTTTACCAAAGGCAGAAATCATATATGTATCTTTCAGCACATACACGATATTGACATCCAGGGGCGCCGCTAGGGATTTTGGGCCCCATGAAAAGAATCTTTACAGGGCCCCCAACACAGTGTCATTATTTTTTCTGTATTATAATTTCATCATCATTAGGGGCCTCTCTGGGCCCCCCTCCATCATGGGCCCCTAGAATCCGTCTCCTTTACCCCCCCATTTTCGGCGCCCCTGTAGACATCTATAGTTATATCCTGATAAAGACGGGGAAAAACACGCTACTCGTAAACGGCACATGAAACAGCAACAAACATCGCTAGATGCGAAGCTAAAACAAGAAATGCAACCTAAGCCGAGCAAAAACAATGGATATTTATCCAGGAGAATCTTGATACCAATGTTCTTGACCCAGCCACGCATACAGAAGCTGTAGGCCTCCATGCTTTTCGAAGTTTGTATCTGTTTTGTAGTGTAGAATAACGTCTGGAGCACAATAGTTCCATATGTCTGGGACGTATTATCCTTGATATCACTCGAGAAATCTTTTTTTGATCAAGTATTGACATCTATTCCCTTTGATTTTTGCTTGTATTTGCTTTTTGCAGAAAGATTTAAGCCTCTTTTGTACTGCTTGCTGTTCAACAGTTGACCACCACAGGTTTTCACTTTTGGGAAAAAGTCATGTGTCAGAATACACGCCATTCTATCACCAACCAGATTCAATATTTGTTTTTATTATGAGAAAACTATGTTTAAAACAAAAGAGGGTTTTTATTTTGAAGTGCTACAAACAGGTTGGGACAGGGAACGGCTGCAGTTCACTTACTGTGATTTAAGTGTTGCAGCCTCAGGTTAAGAATAGGGTGAGCAGATGTCAAGCATTTTCATTACTTTTCGCACGTCCCGCAAATTGAGACGTTTTTGGCACTTATCAAGTAGAGACTGCGACGTGGACGGGGACAGCAAAAAAAAAAAAGTAAACACACTACAACAAATCCATCTATTCTGGTAAAGTTTTGTGCGGAATTTGCTCGTCATTTTTCTATTTCATACACAGGTGAATATGCCGTGAAACAACACAGACACTTTGAGGCTCACAAAAAAAAGAAGCTTCCGAGTCGATGCATACGTTCCTTCTATAAAGCCCCGTTTACACTGCACACCAAATTGGATTTTTTTGCCCTCAAGTGACACAGATCAGATTTTTTTTCCAGTCTAAATGCTCCAAAGTGCTTCAAATCTGATCGTTTCACATCATATTCAGGGCACATCAAGAAGTGGTCTGAATCTGATCTTTTCAAATGTGACTTCAGTTTAAACTAGGGATGTCCCGATCCAGGTTTTTGCACTTCCGATCCGATACCGATATTGTTTTTGCACTTCCGATCCGATACCGATACTGACCGATACTGGCCTATCCGAGCAATGTATAAGTTTAAAGTTATTTAGCCTACATAGTTGTCAGAATCATGTTGAAAAGGGTTTTAGTACTCTTGATAACAACTAGCCAGCTGAATTAGGGGAGTTTGAATAATACACAATGGTTGGTAACAAGAAACTGAACTGTTTATTCAAGGATAAACACAAAATAGACAAAATTATACATGACAAACAGAAATGGCATCATTGAAACTAGGGCTGGGCGATATGGCCTTTTTTTAATATTGCGATATTTTAAGGCCATATTGCGATACACGATATATATCTCGATATTTTGCCTCAGCCTTGAATGAACACTTGATGCATATAATTACAGCAGTATGATGATTCTATGTGTTTTGATTGATTGATTGAGACTTTTATTAGTAGGTTGCACAGTGAAGTACATATTCCGTACAATTGACCACTAAATGGTAACACCCGAATAAGTTTTTCAACTTGTTTAAGTCGGGGTCCACTTAAATTGATTCATGATACAGATATATACTATCATCATAATACAGTCATCACACAAGATAATCACATTGAATTATTTACATTATTTATAATCCAGGGTGTGGAGGGGGGCGCAGGACGTAAGTGTCAAAAAGACAGCCAAAAGAGTTTGATATGAGAATAAATCTAAAGTTAAAATATAGGGTAGAAATGCACCCATTTGCAGGAAATGTAGTCTTGATTTTCAAAATTTTCTTTCAAGGCTTGCATGTCAACATTAAAACATTCTTCTTCATACTGCATTAATATATGCTACTTTTAAACTTTCATGCAGAGAAGGAAATCACAACTAAAAAAATCACTAATTTTTTCATACGGTGTTGATCTGGAAATATTTGCCTCAGCATTTTGATGGTGTGGGCGTGTGGCACCGAATGGAGATAAGCGTCTCGACAGACGTTACAATATTTGAACAATGATGACGAAAACTGTTTTCTCTGTCGTGTCCGTGTGTCAAAAAATGTTATGCGCTTATTTTTTTATTTGATTTTGTGCGTGGCATATAATTGCTATGCGCAGAGGATGTTTGAGCAGTGCGCAATTGCACAAGCGCGCACCTTAGAGAGAACGTTGGTCACGCGGCTGCGCTAGCATCACAGCTAACGTTAGCCATGCTGCTACCTCTCTGCTCGGGGAGGGCGTATACGTATGTGACGTATGACGTGACAGTATGTGACGTATGATGTGAGAGTATGTGACGTGTGTAAGAAGGTGCGCTTGCTATCTGTGAGAGGGAGACACAGAAAAGAGTGAGAAGAGCCTGTCGTGTAATGCCAGCAGCTAAAAGCAACTGCGTGAGAATCCACAGACCTGTGGATGTGTTGAAGGTGTGATGGAAAATGCGGAACGGAAATTAGGGAGCAGCAGAAAAGTGGAATGTATTATTTAAATAGGTGCGTTGGAAAACACGGAGCGGAGGTTTTTTTTAACTGGATCTGGATCGGCATTTTCCCATGCCTTGCCGATACGCATTTTTTGGCACATATCGGCGGCCGATCCGATCCAAATATCGGATCGGGACATCCCTAGTTTAAACGCAATGCGACCTGAATGTGACTTTTTCACCAGCTTTGGACGAAATACGTCACTCTTGTGCGCCGGGAAAGACGCAGTCGCCAGCGGAAGTGGATATTTCATCACAACATCTGGTTTCGGCGAGTAAAGTCTATTTAAGACGAGCAAATTTTTGGTGCATCACTTGTCAATAGTGTGCAAATAATAGGCTATATGTAATATGAATATATAATTCATATAGGAAATAAAAATTGTTGAAGGACCGAAATTGACGTTGTGTTGCGTCCGCTTACATGTAAATTGAAAAATAAGGCTCACATAAATCCACGCTGATGTCCGTGTCTCCTCTTCTTAAAGGCCTACTGAAACCCACTACTACCGACCACGCACTCTGATAGTTTATATATCAATGATGAAATCTTAACATTGCAACACATGCCAATACGGCCGGGTTAGTTTACTAAAGTGCAATTTTAAATTTCCTGCGAAACTTCCGGTTGAAAACGTCTAGGTATGATGACGTATGCGCGTGACGTCGATGGTTGAAACGGAAGTATTGGGACGCCATTGTATCCAATACAAAAAGCTCAGTTTTCATCGCAAAATTCCACAGTATTCTGGACATCTGTGTTGGTGAATCTTTTGCAATTTGTTTAATGAACAATGGAGACTGCAAAGAAGAAAGCTGTTGATGCAATCGGTGTATTAGCGTCTGGCTACAGCAACACAACCAGGAGGACTTTCACTTGGATAGCAGACGTGCTATCCGACGCTAGCCGCCGACCGCATCGATGATCGGGTGGAGTCCTTCGTCGCTCCGTCGATCGCTGGAACGCAGGTGAGCTTCGGTGTTTCATTTCAGTAGGCCTTTAACAGCCATTAAAAGATTACAACCCTTCCAAATATATTACACTATATACATCCATTCATACATTATATTGCTTTAATTTATTTTCACGCAAAAAAACGCTAATTTTAAGGTGTGGCAACTTTTAATTTATTTTGTAGTAGTAGCGACTTCCTCCTGGTCAACTTCCTTTGTTTTCACTTTATCGCAATGCGCATACAAGTGACGCTGAGGCCACATTGAGGTCCACAAGCACATTTACACTACAGTCTGATAAACATCACATTTTACTTGCAGTGTAAACAGTCAGTTTGAAAAAATATGATTTAAAAAAAATCAGATTTGGGCCACTTTGGCCTGCATTGTAAACATAGTCCAAAACACAAACACGATTCAAACACAGATAAAGTAACGGCAGCTGAACTAACTAGCGTCTACTACACTGTGAAACACTCCCTATCATTTTTCATGGAGAAAACTTAAAAATAAGAACAGCCCGGTGGTCTCCTTGGTGCTGTAGCAGCATTAAAATTGGTAATATGGACAAAACTGAAAACATATTTTATTTGTTATAAGTTTTGTGATTTTTCTTGGTCAGATTGGATTTGTATTTCCGGTTTCAATTATTATTTCATGTAGTACCTGATGTTATACCCAATGGTGTCTTTAGTTGGCATTGTCTAGTGATGCAGATCGTTTTCAAATACATTTTATATACATGATTATGTATGATTTATGGGCAGTAGTTATTAGCACCTATTGGTCAACATATAGAAACATGCACTTGCCTTCATATTTTCATTTTTAGGTGGGCCCCCTAATTTATTAGTTGTACTCTACTGTGCCCCTACCTCAAAATAGTCTGGATCCGCCCCTGCCACACTCACCAGTTATTTTTTGTGAGTCCTCCTCCTCCACACCAGGCATGGACGCTCACAATTTCCCTATGTAGAAAACTTTTAAAGTACTGTGCGCAAAACATATCACGTCTTCTCACCTTCTCCGATCCACACTGAGACATGTTTCAAATTGGAAGCTGGCCTGTGAGCACAATGGTGTTCTTAGGGTGATCTAAGGCTATGCTCAGCACAATTACACCCAGCTGCTTGGATGCATAGATGTGTCTGTAACTCCCAAAACACAGAAAAAACAATGCTAAGAACTATAAAATCTAAATCAGTTGCACCATTGTATGTTTTTGGATAGGAAACCCAAGTGGTTACTCATTGAGACAAGTATTTCAGACAAATTGCTACCTTTTCGCAGATTTGTCATTGTTTTGTCATAACCCTGTAGTATTTGTCTTTGCCAAAAAGGAAATACCTTATACGCCACAGTGTACGCCGCTTCACTCGTGCACATACACACATGCAGCGGTCACATTGCACAAATCTCCTGGAAAGGGACATAGTTGTGGCCTTACAGGAATGATACCAGTTCAGTTCACTGCTGTTTTTAAAGTCCATCAACAGTCCGTCAACACTCATGGCCTGATTTACTAAGATCCAAATACCACGTGCTAGACAGCATGTGCAAAAAGTGAAATAGCGTGTACTATGTTGTGGGCGTGTTGCGTGTGATCTACCAACAACTCCTACTGTGTAATTGAAAAGTGGTGCATTATTTAAATGAGGATTTTGCATGCATCTGGGGATTTTACCACGGAAACACTTGATCATTTTCTGTGCATTCATGTTATCATGCTCCTACCTGTGTGCAATGTGTTGAACCAGCAGCACACATCTATAATCTGTAACACGATAACACCTTTTCTGAATCGCAATCTAGACAACAGAAACATATGCACATCGACACTTAATTCTGTGCGCGAGGCTGTGGATCGCATTATCAGCGCATTCGTGCGTCTGGAATGACACAAACGCAAGAAAATACTTAATGAAAGACGTATTTTCATGTAGCAAATATATCATAGTAATATATTTCCTAAATTAAAAAAACGAACAATATTTAAAAAAATATTAAATGACACCAAAACGTGTCAATTGAATTCATTTTTATCAGCCCCTTTGTCACAGTTCAAATCAATACAGTAGAGAGGAACCCAAGGATGTAGACGGACAGTGAGTAAAACAGTTCTTTTACTTAAGGAAAATTACTCACAACAATGATCCAAACAGGAGATAACAGAAAGCGACGGTGCGAAAAAGAGAAAACAAAATGAGCACCGTGGAAAAAAGAACAAAAGCTACTATACAAAATGAACTAGACTTGGGATGAAGTTGTAAAACCTGCAAACTATCACACAACACCAAGCTGGATGGCACGGGGAAAAAGCCAAGAAAGTAGGTATCAAAAACTCGGGAAGCATTGGAAACTTCTGGCGTGGAGGGTCGAGGAGTGGAATCGCAGAGTGCTATCCAGCTGTCAAGGTGATGCTTAAGTAGTAACTGAGAAGATTGGAAACAGCCAGCTGTGCACGTCTCACAACTCCGCCCACAAGGGGACCACAGGAACTCTAGGGGGAAGGAGAAATGTAAGAACCAGGTCAACTGCACCAAAAAGGGAAAACTGAAAATGCAAACCACAAGGTGGCAGCAGGCGGTGACACCCTTAAGTCATCCAGCAACAGTAAAATTATAAAAGGAAATTACTGAATAGATGACGTGTAATATTTTTTAGTTCTGTCAGTCCAAATATGTTGACACACACACGTAGGACAGAAGATTCTCTGTCCATCATCTGTCTTTGCAGCGCTAGCACATATTTTCTCACAGCCGTGTTTGTCTGTGTCAGATAGTGCGACCTTGTGCTAAATATGCTAAATAAAATGCAAAAGAGTGCTCGCAAAACAGTGATGAATGTTGATAAATCACATTGCGTTTGCTTTATAATATATTTGCATTTTTTTACCTCTCAGTATTATGGGCGTGTTTATGATCAGCATATTTTCTACATATTAATGACGACAGGGACGCAAAAAGGATTGCACGCCTTATTCTGCTCACTTAGACGCAATCCACTTTGCACACGTGTAGTAGATCAGCTTTGCGTGTGCTATTAAGTTTGCGCGGGGTTTAGCACACGCAAACCTTCATTAAATCAGGGCCTAAGTATGCTTTGTATCTCTTTACATTTAACGTTGTCCACACCACCCTTTTGCCGTGGTAACAACCACAGTTGAAGCTGAAATTGGACAACATATTATTATTTATATTATTTGCATCTAAATTACTATTCTCTTCAACTTGCTTGTCACAAAATTGAGTAAACATTTTTAAAAACATTGTTTCAGGACAAAATATGTTTTTCTTATTTAGAACGTACTGCCCTGGGCACAGCTTAAAGTACCGATTCGGCACTTGTATCAGATAATATTTAAACGATATCCAATCCTAATATTTGCTATCCATTATTTCACTCACTGTAGCTCTGTCTGTCTGATGCTCCAAATGTAGACCCACCCAGCTTGGTACGATACCAAAACACCTCTGTTTCTCGATTTTCTGTCACTAGCCCGATGCTGCAGTAATAAGAGGCCGCCCACAGGGGGCGTCGTTCTAAATGCTTGACTATTAATGATACCTGTGTAATCCCTTTTGGCAGAGATCTTGTATAAACTTTTATGGATATTTTTCCCACAAATCTTTGTTATATTACAAAATGTATAACTTCAGGGATATTAAAAAATACATATTAGATATGTCCAAATCATGTGATCGGATCGGCGGCCGCTATTTGCCTTTTTCAATAATTTGACAATTGGCTGATTAGCTGCGGAGCCCAGACGATATTTCTCGCAGCTTTGCCCTAAAGATTGTACTCACGTGAAAGAGTCCTTCAAAAGGGATGCACATTCAGGGAGACAACTTCATTTCCATATTCCTTGATTCATGTCTTGCCAGAACACCGGCGCGAATTTGAGAGCAAGCTGCGACGAGGGAGTTATCTATTCACAGTGCAAAGCTGCTTCTATGAGATTAATTCTGTTTCGTCCATCTATCATTATCACTGGAGGACTAGAGGAAAATGAATGACTAAGCATGCTACACACACACACACACACACACACACACACACAGCGAGCAGGACGACACAAGAAGCTTACCGCTAAAGCTTCAATGGAAAGGAGGGGTGATGGACCCAGATGTAGATACTATATAAACCGTACTGAATACAAAATATTCTTGTTTACAAACTCAGGGAGTAAGTCTCTGGATACTTGAAGGCTCTGAGGGGAAAACTTAAATGGGAGCCAATAGTAGTTTTTGCTTATGTTTGATTATCGAGCATTAGCCACTTTATGTTGTTGAAAAATGTTTTATGCAGCATTCAATACCACAAATAAATGATCTGATTTACAACAATACTAGCTAAGTCTACATTTAATAGGATAAGCGTTATAAATATGTCTTATTGTGTTTACTTTAGTTGCTTGGGATAAAATATTTTCAGTTTAATAATCTATTGTCAAAGTTTTGGATATGAGGACAAAAAATCAAATGGGGATCGCAGGCCAAAAATGTTGATCAGTACAGCCCTACATATTATGTAATTTTTTTTAGCTATCTTAATAACAATACAAAACTACAAGGAACTTGAGTTATAAGCACATTTAAAACATTTCAGAGCAGCTGTTTTTTTTGTGTCTCATACAAATGAGTTGCGCTTTTCATGCAGTAGCAATCAGATGTGATGTCCGGATTCCTTTAAAGGAGCCATATGTAAGAATTTCATGTCAAGTCATTATTAAATGGCCTTGATATGTCAAAAGGCATTAATAAATCATGTTCTTTTGGAATACCTCTATGACTGATAACAGTAGTTCAGCCGGCATATGCTCATTACAAAATTAGACTTACAGCCCCAAAATCTTGTTATTGTTTTAATTTTGACCATTTAGAAAGTCTGTGAGTATGTTACATCCAGGTTGCCAGTTACGCACCGCCATCTTAGTCGAGCTACTGCCACTGGTAAAGTTACTAAACATGTCAGACCTTAGTAAATCTAAAAGGCGTCATTACGATTCTCAACTTATTCATGACAAAGCTAGGAACAAAACGAGGATTTGTATCGGGGATGCCTTTGAAAGATGTAGACGATTGAAGGCGGAGAAGATTTTTTCATCTGACGCCAAACTTGCTCATTTCCTCCTTGATAGGTAAGTAAGGCATTTATGTTTTCTTATTACTTCTAATAAATGGAAATGGACATTTTGTATGTAAACTATATTGTCCAATACAGTCTATGATCTTGTCTAACAAAGCTAGTATGTTCGTGCAACGAATGCTTAGCATGCTAGCCTGGTGAATGACACATCGACATATAGGCTAACAGGGAAAATATATGCCCGTTAGCCTGTATGTCGATATGTAATCGAACTGACAGAGCAAAATACATTTAAGACAATTAAAACCTATGTGGATATGGGTAGTGTCAGTGCCTATTTTGTTCTCAATATGCTGATACGCTGAGGAATTGGGTTCCAACATTAGCACGGCTGTCATGGCAATGTGAAACGTATGGAGACAGCCAAAACATATGATGAAATAATTCCTCATTCGTGTTTGCATATTGTGGACTACATGTACCAAGTTATATGGCAATCTGAAACGTTTCAAACAGTAGCCTATAGACATACCTTGGTAAATTGTCTCCTCTTTAGTTTTGGCCATACATTAGGCTGCTAAGAATGCTCTACTGTAATGACAATAACCATATAATTGCCATTTTTGTGATGTTGTACGCAGGCATTAGGGAATTCTTCCTGAAAATATCCCAATTTCTGTGTAAAATGTGTTGGTTAGAGATTTGTTATTGACAAAACGCTTGTCTATTCAGCTATTATGGTCCCAGCACCTCAACCCCGAGTAAGAGGCAGTGGCATCTGGCAACCTCAGCCAGGGAGAGGGGGAGGGGACTACAGAATTTTGACCGTGATTGCAGTACCATTTCTGGCCAAATTCTTACATATGGCTCCTTTAAGGGTTAAGAAACTCAAGCAAAGGGGCCGAGTTAGTGCTACAGAAGTAGAAGTAGAGACGGCTAACAAAATAAATACAATTTATCCGCTTTGCTATGATTGTCGTCTAAGGCTGGAAGGACATGTGGCTTGTTTGTGGTTCTGTGTAGCCACTTGTAAGAAATGACAAAAGTACAGTAGATCTTCACCCTGCAGAGAACTTTTAGTCATGGGTCGAGATAAGACATATTTTCTGACTTGGTTAGCTGGCAGACAATACTTGATTATGTATGTATATTCACACTTAATAATCAGACTGGCACTCCAGAGACCTTGATGTGTGTATACATTTACAGTAAATAATAGTTTTTTTATTTTCAATTTAATGTTTTGAGTGCTTTTGCTAATAGACTTTTTACTGTCTCTGTCTCTTATTTTATGGATGATTATTTTATGCAAAAGTGCAAAAAGGAAAAGAAACCACAGCTACATTCATAGGTGTCATCGTACTGTGTGTGTGTGTGTGTGTGTGTGTGAGTCACTCCGCTGTCAATGAAGCGGTCCTTGGGTCACCAGCCTCCAGAAGATGACCTCTCAATCATGACTCACCATGGCAACGACCCCCAGGGACGAGCAGGGGCCAACAGCCAGGATGTCAGGTTTGTGAACCGAGGTGGATTTCCACAAAATGTCGGCTCTCACCAACACATCCTACACAAATGTAAGTATTAAAACTAAGACGACAGTTCATAGAAGCAAATAATGCATGATTTATAGTATCGATTCACATCCAAACAACAATTTTTATTTATTCCGAATTTTTGAGCATCAATTTAAAAAAATAAAATACTTTTTAACTTTTTTTAAGAATACATTTTTGACATTATTGTTATTTTTAGTGTTACTTTTATTATTTTTTGGTTTTCCTTATTTAGTATTGTATTTGTATGTCCGCTCAATTGCTTTGTACAAAAATTGGATTGGGTTTGAGTTAAGGTTGCTATATGTTCTTTTGTTCGATTGATTAACATTGTGTGATTTTGTTAATACGAATAGAAAAATATTTTTTTACAAATACATTTACAGGAGCTTTTGTAACGTGAGACTTGTTTTGAAAAGTTTTTATTATAATTCATCTACCAAACAGTATTTTGTGAGAATAGAGAATCAATTCTGAATCAAATCATCACTCCAAGAATCAGAATCTAATTGAATCTTGAAGTGTCCAAAGATTTTCACCTCCAATATATTTACTGTATGCTCTAGACCAGGGGTCGGCAACCCGCGGCTCTGGAGCCGCATGCGGCTCTTTGATCACTCTGATGCGGCTCAGCTGCATACTTGCCGACCCCCCCCCGATTTTCCCGGGAGACTTCCGGATTTCAGTGCCTCTCGCAGAAAACTCCCGAGATTAATATTCTCCGATTTTCACCCTAACAATAATAATAAGGGCATGCCATGATGGTACAGCATTTAGCGCCCTCTACAATCTGTATAAACAGCGTGCCAGCCCAGCCTCTTGTTATATGCATCTTCTGCTTGACAACGTAAGTGACAGCAAGGCATACTTGGTCAACAGCCACACAGGTTACACTGATAGTGGCCATACAAAACAACTTTAACACTCTTACTAATAATGCGCCACACTTTGAACCAAAACCAAACAAGAATGACAAACACATTTCGGGAGAACATCTGCACCTTAACACAACATAAACACAACAGAACAAATACCCAGAATCCCATGCAGCCCTGACTCTTCCGGGCTACATTATACACCCCTGCTACCACCAAACCCCACCCCCACTCCCCTCTGTGCGTCGGTTGAGGTGGGCGGGGTTTGGTAGCGGGGGTGTATAATGTAGCCCGGAAGAGTTAGGGCTGCATGGGATTCTGGGTATTTGTTCTGTTGTGTTTATGTTGTGTTACGGTGCAGATGTTCTCCCGAAATGTATTTGTCATTGTTGTTTGGTGTGGGTTCACAGTGTGGGGTCTTACTTTATTCTTTTTTTTTAATTTACTGTTTAAGTTTACATCCGAGGGCTAAAAGGGTGCTTTCATCTTTTTAAAACCTGATGGTAGACGTCAGTGAAAAAACGCTGCAGATATGATTCAGCACAATCTTGTTTTATCTCACCAAGCGCTCGTGTGAATAAATATTTTATCATTCTCCTAAATCCCATTAAAAGCTATGCCTCAGATATTAAAAGTGTCTCTTTAAAAGCAAACAAACTCATGGAATCTCAGGCTTAATGGCACTACTGTGGACTTTGAGGAATGAGTGTGCGCAACCACAAGAAGAAATAGTGTTCATATTTGGAAAGCAGAACGTGTAACAGAAGAGCGTGAGGTAATAAAATATACACATCTGCACGCCCAGACCTTTTTCTCACTTTGCAGCCTTTGCAGTGTGTTTATGCTGGCTCATACATCACTGGATTCAGTGTGTACACAACGTGGGTGTGGAACTACGCTTGGAAACTACACCAGACATATGAATGGCAGTAGAAATATACCCATGGTCTATTTTAGTTTGTTTTATCATAATATGAGAGAGATACCGTTAAATGGCTGTTGAGTAATTATTATTTGTACAAGAAAAAACAGTGTTGCCAAGTCGAAAGACAATCCGGGTAAGAGCAAAAATGGAAAGGCCCTAAATGCCAGATTGTATCAAAAAGATGGGGAGAGAAAAGTGTGGAGAAGGGAAGGTACAGCTCAGTTCAGTTTCAGTTTATTTCGAACATGCATACGATGCAATGTAATGCATCACACAGTTCCAGTTGTTTGATTACAGCACGTCCGAAAAGGAGTAGGAAAAAGCAGAGTTTATTTAATCCTCCCCATTTTCATACCATAGCAATTTTATCCAAGGTTCAATGTTCAAGGGTTTTATTCGTCACATGCAGAGTACACCACAGTGAAATGCTTTTTTCCATGCTCTTCAGATATTGCGTACAGATACATTGGGCTGAATCTAATACACTAACTACAAATAATACAACAATTTGAATAGCTCTGAAGTACATTAATTACAAGACAATAAGTTGTACAATAAGTCCCAGTAGAAGTATCAGTACAGTAGTCACATACAGTACCAGTGCAATATCAAATAGTATAACAGTATATACAGTATATACAGTATAGAAAGTAATAAATATTAAGGTTTTATTTGTTATCTGTAACAGAACAGTGAACAAATAAATAATATACCATAATAAACATAGAAATATTAAATACATAAATAATCTGTCTCAATAAAAAAAAAGGGTTCAAGATGTTCATAATTCTTGTTCTGTGTACTTTGTGAACACTTGTAGTTTGAACAGTCTCTTAAACTGAATCATATTGGTGCTTTGTTTGATTTCTTTGGTTTATCCATTCCATTATTTAATTCCACATACTGATATACTAAAAGTTTTAAGTGTTGTGCGAGCATACAGATGTTTTAAATTAGATTTTTCTCTAAGGTTATATTTCTCCTCTTTTGTTGAAAATAATTGCTGAACATTCTTGGGTAGCAGGTTGTAGTTTGCTTTGTACATCATTTTAGCTGTTTGCAAATGCACCAAATCGTTGAATTTCAATAATTGTGATTTAATAAATAAAGGTTTTGTATGTTCTCTATATCCAACATTATGTATTATTCTAATTGATCTTTTTTGTAACACAGTTAGTGAATGAAGCGCACATTTGTAGTTGTTTCCCTATATTTCTGCACAATAACTCAGATATGGTAACACTAGCGAGCAGTAGAGAATATGAAGTGATTTATGGTCTAGAATATGTTTTGCTTTATTCATTATTGATGTGTTTCTTGCTACTTTATGTTGTACATTTTTTACATGAAATTTCCAATTCATTTTATCATCTATTATTACACCTTAAAATGTGTTTTCTTTTACCCTTTCAATATTTACTCCGTCTATTTGTATTTGTGTTTGACTTACTCTTCTACTGTTACCAAATAGCATTATTTTAGTTTTACTGAGATTCAAAGATAGTCTGTTTTTGTCAAACCATCTTTTTAATTTGTTCATTTCTTCTGTTATTATTTGTATTAGCTTCAGTGTGTTCTCTCCTGAACAAAATGCTGTTGTATCATCTGCAAATAATACTAACTTTAAGTCCTTTGTAACTTTACAAATGTCATTTATATAGAGATTGAACAATTTTGGTCCGAGTATTGATCCCTGAGGTACGCCACAAGATATTTTTAGCTCTGTGGAAGTGTGTTCGCCTATCTTCATGTATTGCTTCCTATTGGTTAAGTAGCTTCTCACCCAGTTCAATACCAACCCTCTGATTCCATACCGTTCTAATTTGTTTATTAAGATGTTATGATTAACTGTGTCAAATGCTTTTGTTAAATC
Organism: Nerophis lumbriciformis; assembly: GCF_033978685.3. Taxonomy (NCBI): domain Eukaryota; kingdom Metazoa; phylum Chordata; class Actinopteri; order Syngnathiformes; family Syngnathidae; genus Nerophis; species Nerophis lumbriciformis. The sequence goes on along the minus strand of NC_084558.2, from coordinate 8,415,203 downwards.
CATAAACACTGCAACAGCTCATGATCCAAAGCATACCACGTCATGTATCAACCATCTTTGGTGTTATGATGTTACTACTGAAAGAAGACTAACATCATACACACCTATAATTTAGTCAAAGTGTGACTGAATATAAAACTTTCAGCAATATCTGTAGTTGGTTCAAACACAGACATGTTTTTTTCTTAGCTGTTTGACGCCTGCACGCACTACTGTGGGAGATTCTAGACCTCTGCCAGGTTCTACCTTCCAATAATCCATCCAAACAGTGATCCGGATCACCTCCAAATTGTAATCACAAGTTCGTTATCTCATTTCTAACATTTTCGGAAAGTTTAATCAAAATATGCCCACAACTTTTGTGCTATTTATAGAGAATGAAAGAGATGGAGCCGAGGCTCTTGTCAGTCATCCACTGTTTGTTTTTGTCTCTGTGGGTGGAGGCAGGCTCGCAAGCGTACACACGGACATTGAAGCGAGTAACTTAAAGGGGACCTATGATGATTTGAATCCACATTTAAAACACTTTCTTGTGGTCCAGATGATATGTATTGGATATGCTTTAGTGTACATTTTGCCTACATTTCTAACCTGGTTTTTTTGGGTCTGTCAGCAAGATGTTTATTTGTAAAGACGTTCCCAGATTGCAAATGAAAACACGCCAGCCCCTCTAAAAGTATCATAATTCATCTTTTGAAAATGTACACTGTTTAAATGGTAAATGGGTTGTACTTGTATTGCGCCTTTCTACCTTTTTTTTAAGGAACTCAAAGTGCTTTGACACTATTTCCACATTCACGGCGCTAACCAGGCCCATCAGGAGCAAGGGTGAAGTGTCTTGCTCAAGGACACAAAGGACGTGACTAGGATGGTAGAAGGTGGGGATTGAACCAGTAACCCTCAAATTGCTGTCATGGCCACTCTCCCAACTTCGCCACGCCGTTAAAGTCTTCACCGCTATTTTTTTCCAGACACGGCCGAAAATAAACTTCCATCCATCCATCCATCCATCCATCTTCTTCCGCTTATCCGAGGTCGGGTCGCGGGGGCAGCAGCCTAAGCAGGGAAGCCCAGACTTCCCTCTCCCCAGCCACTTCGTCCAGCTCTTCCCGGGGGATCCCGAGGCGTTCCCAGGCCAGCCGGGAGACATAGTCTTCCCAACGTGTCCTGGGTCTTCCCCGTGGCCTCCTACCGATCGGACGTGCCCTAAACACCTCCCGAGGGAGGCGTTTGGGTGGCATCCTGACCAGATGACCGAACCACCTCATCTGGCTCCTCTCGATGTGGAGGAGCAGCGGCTTTACTTTGAGCTCCCCCCGGATGACAGAGCTTCTCACCCTATCTCTAAGGGAGAGCCCTGCCACCCGGCGGAGGAAACTCATTTCGGCCGCTTGTACCCCTGATCTTGTCCTTTTGGTCATAACCCAAAGCTCATGACCATAGGTGAGGATGGGAACGTAGATCGACCGGTAAATTGAGAGCTTTGCCTTCCGGCTCAGCTCCTTCTTCACCACAACGGATCGATACAGCGTCCGCATTACTGAAGATGCCGCACCGATCCGCCTGTCGATCTCACGATCCACTCTTCCCTCACTCGTGAACAAGACTCCGAGGTACTTGAACTCCTCCACTTGGGGCAGGGTCTCCTCCCCAACCCGGAGATGGCACTCCACTCTTTTCCGGGCGAGAACCATGGACTCGGACTTGGAGGTGCTGATTCTCATCCCAGTCGCTTCACACTCGGCTGCGAACCGATCCAGTGAGAGCTGAAGATCCTGGCCAGATGAAGCCATCAGGACCACATCATCTGCAAAAAGCAGAGACCTAATCCTGCAGCCACCAAACCGGATCCCCTCAACGCCTTGACTGCGCCTAGAAATTCTGTCCATTAAAGTTATGAACAGAATCGGTGACAAAGGGCAGCCTTGGCGGAGTCCAACCCTCACTGGAAACGTGTCCGAAAATAAACTTCTTAAATATTATTCACTTGGTCATACCATTAGGTACTCCTTTGTAACGGGGGCCAGCCAGGGTGGCTGCTCCATGTGAATGTGAGCAAACCTCACTGCCTGACAACTTCAAGAGTTAGCCAGGGCAGGCTTTTAGCTCCGTGGTCAGCACACTCGCTTCTCATGCGGACGACCAGAGTTTGCGCCCTCTATGTGGAATGGGATAAAGGCAGGGGAAGAACCACCTGGGTTACACTTGCACACTCTCCACTTAATATAGAGCTGCATATAAAAAGCTGCTTTTAGCAGCATTTATGTCACTGCATTTCTCACGTCATTGTTATTATGCGCATACCACGATTAGATGAAAATAAGACTTTATCCTACCTTTTTTGGTCTTTCCTCTCACAAGTTCTTCCCCCTCTGACTTAATGTGCAAATAGAGTGCCAGACTGCAAAACCCCGCAACACAGGTGTCCAAAACTGTGTGCAAGCTCACGCCAAAATGCATTGTTTAACATGAGTATCCAACATTGTAACAACATTTATACGTCAGAAAAAACAGATTCATCCTAAGTCCCCTTTAAACGTAAGATAACAGAGTAGAAATGATCCGGATCAGTCCCAAAATGTAATGACTTGTTCTTTATCCTCAGGACATTCAATCGATCGCAAGTGGACTGATCAGTTTGTTTTAAGGCTGACACACACATATAGATTTTTTAATATCTAAAATATTTTTTATCTGTGACAAACTCCACACCCAAAGATTAAAAAAATCAGGCATTAAGCCGTTTTGATCTTTGTGTGTGTGCTACTGTACGATCATGTCAGCGCAGCACACCACACACATATCAATTCTGTCCCACCACAGTGCCTGATGTAAGCCGTAATCTTGCGTGAACAACTGTGATCTAAAATTGGAGAAAAATATACTCAGCATTTACTATAGGAACACACAAAAACATGCAATATGGAAGAAGAAATACAAGAGGAGAGAATGATGGTGGTCTTGGGCCTGTTATTGACAGAAAAATCTAGAAAAAAATCATGAAGACGGTGTTAACATTGACTTTATAATCTACTAAGCAAGCTCGAAGTGAGTTTTTTAAATTAATTTAATGGCTGCTGTTATCAGCATAGTAGGCCTACTGCTACGACGGTTAATTGTGTCAAAGCATTTTATGTATAATGTCGACAGATTGTTTACCCTCGCTTCCTTGGCCCTTGCTCCGTCAGCTCACTTCAATCAATCAGTCATCAATCAAAGTTTACTTAAATAGCCCTAAATCACGAGTGTCTCAAAGGGCTGCACAAGCGACAACGACATCCTCGGCTCAGAACCCACATCAGGGCAAGAAAAAACTCAACCCAATGAGATGGCAATGAGAAAGGGGCCCACAGATGTGGGGACCCTCCCTCCCCCCTGGGTGACCGGTGCAATGGACATCGAGTGGATCTTCTTGGTTGGCTACTTTCTGCACCACCTCACAATTCACACTGCGATGACTCGTTTAATATTTTTGATTGTCAGCCTCGACCCGTTTTGGAGCCAATTATCGGCTCGCATTCACTCTTAACACACTTCAGATCACAGGACGATCTTACCAGACAATCTTATAAGACATAAGATCATCTTTATGTGTGTACCACGCTTTTGAAGGCGTTTCGCCTCTCATCTGAGCAGGCTTCATTAGTTCATGCTCACAGAATTAGATTGATCAGATCTAGTCTGATCGGATGAGAGGTGAAACATCTTCTTAGACCAGTGGTTCTTAACCTTGTTGGAGGTACCGAACCCCACCAGTTTCATATGTGCATTCACCGAACCGTTCTTTAGTGAAAAATATATATATATATTTTTTTTCAAATTCAAGAAAAAGTGATGTTGTTTTTACAGGTGCACAAAATGAACCGTGCATGAACATCACCTTGTTCAAAGAACAAAACCAACACAGTGCATAAACTCTCAACAAATTACACACATTACCATGAATTGATTAACGTGGACCCCATTTAGTGGTCAATTGTACGAAATATGTACTGTACTGTGTAAACAGTACTGTTTCATATAATGTATTCTCTTCCTTTGCAATCTGCTAGTAAAAGTTTCAATCGATCAATCAAACAACCTGCAAATCAGATGGAAAATTAGGGAACATTGTTTGGGGGTATCCATAATACGCCGAAAGGGAGAAGTTTTTATTTACACGACAAGTCGGATGTGTCTTCACCTCCGTGGCGGAGGCTCCGCCGAACCCCTGAGGCTGACTCACCGAACCCCTAGGGTTCGATCGAACCCAGGTTAAGAACCACTGTCTTAGACCATCTGAACAGTCCGCTTGCGAATGACTGAATTCCCTGAAAATACACTGACCTGAATGAATGAATTGTTCTTTATCTCATTTACTGAAGGTTTGCTGATTATATACATCATTTTTTGAGTTATTTTGCTATCTAACTGACTAAATAACCAGCAACTTACTTAACTAATTATTTATTATTTTTAATGTTATTATTTATAGAGTATATTGTGAATAAATTAAGGACATGGAGTGAACAAAAGTGTTAGCAATTGCTATATAATGGAAAAGGGTATAGGATCAAATAAGCTCTTCGTACTCCTTTTTGAACATGTTGAAAACAGAAACTGGAAATTGTGATGTATCATGTTGTAATTGTATGCATGTTTGAAATACACCCAAACTCAAATAAACTCAAACTCAAACCAACTTACAGACAAACCAACAGCAACAATTACATTCCCTCTTGGTGGAGGTAACAAAGCAGTGGGATGAAGTATGTTTTATTTGCTCTGCCAAACCTTCATGCAAATATTGACAAGGATGACAGCAAACTTTGCAAGCACAAAGTAAACAAACCAAGTCATTGGTTCACTATGACAAGGCGATTGCTTCATCTTGACTGCATGGCTGGCAGCCATTTGACCAGGGGTTCTGTGTAGGCCTACTGTACTTTGAAACGAATGACCACTTTTTAGAAAATGCTTGTTTTTGCTTTTTTTGAAAATGCCCTACTACATTTATTGTTGTTTGCTAATTTCCCGCCACAGCTAAATTGGCTCCCGCTCCCTTTCTCCTGCCTTCCTCGCGCTCATCCAATCAGCAGTCAGAACTTAGCCTGTTCGGATTCATGACCTCACAGACAGTCGGAAATTATATAACTCTTTTCTCTTCTCCCACTTTGATGTCAAAAGAGAACCTCAGAGCCCTGTGAACTGAGCCACAACAAGAAGACTGTTTAGCCTCCCATTAAAATAATCTTATTTTGGCTTCTGCTATGTTTTAGGCTGTATCCGGTCACGTGACTTTTGAATGAAAGTAAACAAAGGGGTGGGCCACCAAATTAACATGGCTACTGTGATCTTACCACTAAAACAGATACGGGCAAAACAATCTGACTAGGAATCTATCCCTATACGTTATCAAAAAAAAAGATTTGTCGAGTGATATCAAGGATTATCCGTCGGTCGCAATCCCAGACATCTCAAAACTATCTTGTGCTCCAGATGCCATTCTACACGACAAAACAGATGAAAACTTGGAAAAGCATGAAGACCTACAACTTCTTTGTGTGTGGCTGGGTCAAGGAATATGGTATCAAGATTCTGCTGGATAATTCTGCATCGTTTTTGCTCTGGTAAGGTTGCATTTCATGATTTAAATTTGTGTCTACAGCCATGTTTGTTACTTTGTTGCACGTGCCGTTTATAGAGTACACATGTTTTTCCCTGTCTGTATCAAAATATAACTTTAGATCTCAACGTTGTGTATTTGCTGAAATCTTCATCTATGATTGATACATTTGGTAAAAGCTTAACTTTTTTAGGTTTTGCTCACAGTTCCATCCATCCATCTTCCTCCGCATATCCGAAATCGGGTGACGGGGGCAGCAGCCTAAGCAGAAAAAACCCAGACTTCCCTCTACCCAGCTACTTCGTCTAGCTCTTCCTGGGGGATCCCGAGGTGTTCCCAGGCTAGCTCACATTTGCTTTCTTTTATTTAGACTTACCGAGTTGGTAACACTCGTAGCAAAAATGAACTTTAAGAATTTCGAAACAAGATAAAATACAATTAATATCAAAATTATACTTACATGGGTCAAAAAAAAGTGCCATGTAAATATAATTGTTGCATTTCAACATGGTAAGGGTGTCCTGATCCCAAAGATGAATAGGACAGCAGGCAACGAGCAGGTTAGTGGATTATTGAATCCAATAACAAGGCACAAATACAAAAGGAGTCATGCCGCTGGAAGCCCATGAGAAGCTCAAGGCAAACTTTGCATAGCATGATATCATGGAAAGAAGGTAGTAGCGTTAAGACAACATGAAAACCCAACTGTAGCAAGGGGTGTGTTCTAATCACCAAACAGAGGCCAGTGTGCGAGCTCAGTGCTCATAGCAACGGGGACGTAAACAAGGAAGGATAGAAGCTCTGGCAACTTAAATAGACACTAAACCTAGGAGAACTATAACAGAAACAAAATAAGGCATGACCTGATGAGACAGGATACAGTATCTCTGTGCATTCAAAATGCCATCAATAAAATGCACTTGCGCTCGTTGTCTATAACATACTCATACCATAACCCCACACCCACCATGAGCCACTCGATTCACAACGTTGACATCCGCTCTACCACACAACGCTACACACGCTGTCTGCTATCTGCCCTGAACAGTGAAAACCGGGATTCATCAACGTGCCAGACGCCATCGAATAATGAGATTCCCTGAGACGGTTTCTCACAGTTTGTGCAGAAATTATTTGGTTATTGTCGGAGGCCGATATTTACATATATCCGTATTTAAGTGTTACTTCTTTATTTTCATAATCATATTACAAAACAGCTAGTGTTTTTCTTCCAATTGTGGTCTTTTGGTTGTCTGCAAATACTGTGTGCTAACCTTGACTATGGAATGTAAGGAGGAGAGATACTCCTTCTCCTTATCTCTTCTTGTGTCCAGCTGCGGAGGACAATGGGCGTGTGTTTGGGCTGGAAAGACAAGACAGCGAGGGTGGGAGGGAGAGAGACTTTATAGAATAGAAGGTTTCCATATTTTATTTTAGATCAGACCATCTTAGCTGCGCGATTGAATGTTCTATGCTGGACTGGTCTCATTATATTTCCAAAGCTTTGGGGATAAAATGACAAAATACCTATTCTGTCTCTAGTGGTTCTTCTACTCAGCTTTCAGTGTCATAAAGAGCTTGGGAGCAACCAGAAACTTGAATTCCCTGGGAGGAACAACTGGTCCAAACGCAACAATTTGTTGCAGCAGCTGTCCGGGTGGCTGGTTTCAGACGGTCATTGAGGTGCATGGGATGGATTATCTTGACAAGAAGTGCTCACTAACACGCATTTAGACAGATTTCTGAACAACATTTGAGAGTCTTTTGTGTATATAGGAAAATGTTTAGATCTTTGAGTTCAACTCATGAAAAATGGGAGCAAAAACAAAAGTGTTGCGTTTATATTTTTGTTCAGCGTAAGATCCATCCATCCATTTTCTACCGCTTGTCCCTCTCTGGGTCGCAGGTGTGCTGGAGCCTATCCCAGCTGCATTTGGGCAGAAGGCAGCGTACACCCTGGACAAGTCTCCACCTCATCGCAGTCAGTGTAAGATGTTCAGTTCATTTTATTGTCTTGTATTACTGTTCACCTAGAAATTTGATTTCTCTCAAATACCCTTTCAATGTCTACCCTGAGTATTTATATTTGTGTTTTACATTCTCTCTTACTATTACCGTGTAGCATTATCTTAGTTTCATTTAAAGTCAAAGATTAGTCTGTTTAATTTTTGTGCATGTGTTGTTTTAAAAAGTACACATGAAAGGAACTGACCCACCGAGTTCGGTCAGGGTCACCTTAAGCAGTAGAACACTGACCTCAAATGTGATTGGAGCTTTCCAAGAATTCAACATGATTTAACTGAGCGGGGTTCAACTGTTGTATTGTACAAATAAGATATTTACCAGGAGTGCCCCGATCCAATATTGATATCGGCTATCAGTCTGATATCAGTAAAACACAAGTATCGGATTATATCGGCTTGCATCTAAAATCTCAGATATAAGTGCCCTGACACAAGCAGTGTTTCCTTGTGTAAATTGGTCTCTTCTTATATTTTAGTCAAGTCATTTACAAAAGGTAAACCTGATAGTCAACAGCTAAGCACACAATAGAGCACAAACTAGACATACACTATATTGCCAAAAGTATTTGGCCACCCATCCAAATGATCAGAATCAGGTGTCCGAATCACTTGGCCCGGCCACAGGTGTATAAAATCAAGCACTTAGGCATGGAGACTGTTTCTACAAACATTTGTGAAAGAATGGGCCGCTCTCAGGAGCTCAGTGATTTCCAGCGTGGAACTGTCATAGGATGCCATCTGTGCAACAAATCCAGTCGTGAAATTTCCTCGCTCCTAAATATTCCAAAGTCAACTGTCCGCTTTATTATAAGAAAACGAAAGAGTTTGGGAACAACAGCAACTCAGCCACCAAATGGTAGGCCAGGTAAACTGACAGAGAGGGGTCAGCGGATAGTGCAAAGATTTTCTGCACAGTCAGTTGCTACAGAGCTCCAAACTTCATGTGACCTTACAATTAGCCCACGTACCGTACGCAGAGAGCTTCATGGAATGGGTTTCCATGGCCGAGCAGCTGCATCTAAGCCATACATCACCAAGTCCAATTCAAAGCGTCTGATGCAGTGGTGTAAAGCACGTCGCCACTGGACTCTAGAGCAGTGGAGACGCGTTTTCTGGAGTGGTGAATCACGCTTTTCCATCTGGCAATCTGATGGACGAGTCTGGGTTTGGAGTTTGCCAGGAGAACGCTACATTTCGGAATGCATTGTGCCGAGTGTGAAATTTGGTGGAGAAGGAATTATGGTGTGGGGTTGTTTTTCAGGAGTTGAGGTTGGCCCCTTAGTTCCAGTGAAAGGAACTTTGAATGCTCCAGGATACCAAAACATTTTGGACAATTCTATGCTCCCAACCTTGTGGAAACAGTTTGGAGTGGGCCCCTTCCTCTTCCAATATGACTGTGCACCAGTGCACAAAGCAAGGTCCATAAAGACATGGATGACAGAGTCTGGTGTGGTGAACTTGACTGCCCTGCACAGAGTCCTGACCTGAACTCGATAGAACACCTTTGGGATTAATTAGAACCGAGACTGAGAGCCAGGCCTTCTCGACCAACATCAGCGTGTGACCTCACCAATGATGTTTGTGCAGGTGGGTGTGAATGTACCCATTACCAGAGCTGTACACAAAAATAAGGATTCTGCTTCATAGAGACGTCCATAAAATCCACAGTGGCGATATCGCTCTCCAATGACGACATGATGGTTTTGGAATCAATCATCAGCCTGTTGATTGCTTCCTGCTGGATGTTGGGAATCTGACGATAGGAGACCATTAATTAGTGCTCAGCTGATGTCCTGATGACCACATGGCTCAATGCAAGGTGTTGATGTGACATCATAAAAGACACCAGAAAGTCCAGCAGACTGTGAGGCAGATCCCCTGAGGACCCTTCTCTTTTTTTCTGGGGGCCCTAAATAGAACTTTAGAAGGATTCAGGAACCACATCAGGTGCACTTCTCCCTTTTCATCACAGATTAACAAGAGCTGCCTCTTTATCTCTTCTTTATAGCCTCCTGTATACTTGAGCCCCTATTAATGCTAAAATATAATTTTCTCTTAGAGAGTCCTAATATTGGGACCAATCACGGCCTGCAGGAGCCCTTGGAACTCTTTGAACGTCACGACATGTTCTTGGCGTCCTGCTCTGTTATCCTCCCTCTGTCTTCGTGTGGGAAGTACACACATCCCTCTAAAGCTGCAGGTGCTCTGCAGGGCTGACTCCACAAGCTGGATAACTAGGCACAGCACGTAAAATGGAACATGTTCATTCAACCAGGGCCGTGCTTAGCCAAATTAAGGCCCTAATCAGAACTTTATTTTGGGTCATCCCCAATTACAATATTTTTCACACTTTATTTATGTCAAATGGTTGTCATACTTTTTAACCAATCTAGAATTTAATTTGATGCTTGTTTTGTACTAAGACAAATGCACAGGGAATACATTGTTCAATCATTACTTTTTTGTGCAAAATAACACTTTTTAAATAATTCTAAGATAAAGTTGCACTTGTTCCTAGCGCCATCTCCAGTTGGGAATCTACTGAATTAACAGCCCAGCACTAATACATGCGCCATAGGGGACAATGAGATTATCGGGGAGAATGTGCTGTTTACAATAAAATCCTATATAAAGTGCCCTGTCATTCATTAATTGACATTTAATATGCAATTATTAACGAAAAATGAGGCCCCGATTCGTGGAGCCCTACGCACAGCGTGTGATCTGCATATAGGGAGGGATGGCCCTACCGTCACTCAGCTTCCCCAAAAATGCTGTAAAAAATATCATTTATGTTATTTTGTTATTATCTTATACATATACTTCAGCCTGCTACTTTACTACTACTACCGTACTACTGAGTCATACCAAAGACTATAAAAATAAGACCCATTACCTTCCTGCTTGGCACTCTGCATCAAGGGTTGGAATTGAGGGTTAAATCAACAAAATGATTCCCGAGCGCGGCCACCGCTGCTGCTCACTGCTCCCCTCACCTCCCAGGGGGTGGAACAAGGGGATGAGTCAAATACAGAGGGTAATATCACCACACCTAGTGTGTGTGTGACAATCAGTGGTACTTAACCCCTAAAACGCCAGTATGTTGACAATATGCTCATTTTGAAAACTCACACACACACACACACACACACACACACACACACACACACACACACACACACACACACACATTATTATCCAACATCAATAGTGACATAAATATTGTATATTATTTCGGAAAGCAGTTAAAGTTGTCTCATTTTGCTGCATGCTTTGAATGGGGAAAAAATTGTACCATCTAGTGGACTTTTTTTTCTTTAAGCAAGTGGTCCAAATTGTAATCCTAACATAGAAAATTGCACTAATTGTATGTTCCAATAAAAGTTTGACCAAAACTTATATTTTTTGATGGATTTCAATACAACATTGTCGCTCTTTGTTTGGCTTTGCTATTTCAAGGCTAATTTAGGGAACATAGATAAGAATTGTAATTTGGAATTAATTAATATTATCTGGAAAATCCTACCTATATTCATTCTCACACCCAAACTAGCATTAAAAAAGTAATACAAATGTCCCTTGCATCATTAGGGTTAAACTGTTTTGGCATAGGGCAGCACGGTGGCAGAGGGGTTAGTGCGTCTGCCTCACAATACGAAGGTGCCGAGTAGTCTGGGGTTCAATCCCAGGCTTGGGATCTTTCTGTGTGGAGTTTGCATGTTCTCCCCGTGACTGCGTGGGTTCCCTCCGGGTACTCCGGCTTCCTCCCACCTCCAAAAACATGCACCTGGGGATAGGTTGATTGGCAACACTAAATTGGCCCTAGTGTGTGAATGTGAGTGTGAATGTTGTCTGTCTATCTGTGTTGGCCCTGCGATGAGGTGGCGACTTGTCCAGGGTGTAAACCGCCTTCCGCCCGATTGTAGCTGAGATAGGCTCCAGCGCCCCCCGCGACCCCGAAGGGAATAAGCGGTAGAAAATGGATGGATGGATGGATGTTTTGGCATAGTCATAAAAAAACAGCATTCAGCAGATGTGTCCAACGTGTAGTCCTGGGGTAATTTACAGCCTGCAGCTCGACTTTTGTAGGCCCGCAGCATATTGTTAAAATAAAATAAAAAAAATAAAAAAGACGTAATGTATAGAAAAATAGCTGATATTTTATGATGAATATATGTCATGGCTAGCTAGGGGTGTAACGATTGGTCGATAAATCGATAGATCGATTTATTTTCCTAAATTTCATGTCTCTACTCGGCAGGTTTGCCTTGTGGAAGATAGGTACCGCTCCAAGATCGTTTTATCGATACCAGAAAGAGGAAAAAAATTGGATTTAAGAACGACAAACTTTATATGAAGTTTAATTAGCACTTTTATTATAAAATCTATTTGCCCGTCTGTGGGCGGCATCAAAACAAAAATGGCGGATATCTCGAGGGAGGTCTTAACAAATTCAAACGCCACAAGACAATATCATAAATTACAACACAAAAACTTTCAGCTACAGCACGATTGCAAAAGCCACAACAATAAAACTGACACAATACAATAATATAAAGCCGCAACATAACTTTAAGCCACAAAAGACGCGACCGACAAAACGGAAGTCACAGAGGAGCAAGTTACGGCATCGCAACGACTTCCGGAACCCAAGGAAAAGTTATTTAATCAGAAATAGAAAGGATGGATGACAAAGGCTATGAAAATTAGGAAGCAAGGGTCCAATACCATCAACAGGGATGAGGGTGAATACATGTTTCCGCACACCTGGGCGGAGAATAGATACTGTATGGCCAGATCAGTAGATTTAGCATGTAAATCTACTGTAAAAATGTTGGTTAGTGTACTTTTATTGAAAACTGCTTAGATGTTGAAAATGTGAGAAGAAGAGATTTCCTCTTGTTAATTCAACCGAAAGTGTGGGTTGCACTTTATTCAAATAAGATGTGAATGCATTGGCCAATAATTGTCATTTACTTGCTGATTTGTATCTATAATTCATTTACATCTAATTCCCTTACAATACATAACAGGAATATAGGAAACTTCCCCTGCAGGGTCCATCCATCCATCCATTTTCTACCGCTTGTCCCTTTTGAATTTACTGAATTGATTTCAACTCACTGAATCTTGTTCCAAAAAAATTAGATTGTCCCTGAATCGTGTCGGCAACCACAAGTATCGAATCGGATCGTTGCTAAAACGAATCATGCCTGTTTTAGTTTTTTTTTTAATATATTTATTTTTTTAATAAAAAAAATATTTTACAATGATGCTATAGATTTTCAATTGCTGTCCTAGTTAGAATTTTTTTTTGACAAATACAGTATACTGTACTGACTCCTTAAATCCAGAAAGTTGTCTTGGCACCCCCAAGTGTTGAAATAGGGCAACACACCCATATTTCATGCCCTGATGTGCAGTATGTGTATAATTGAGTTTAATAAGGGCTCTGACTGATTGGTGGGAGTGGTGATAAGAGAACAAGTGTTCTTCAGCACCAGGAGCTCCTTGTGTGGCTTTGTTGCCCCCGTAAACGATCAGCAGTTACAATGAGTCACATGTCTGAGCATCGTGAGCTGTACTTCAGGATGGATTGATGGAGTGTTCTTTTACAAACCCCAAAACTAGTGAAGTTGGCAGGTTGTGTAAATCGTAAATAAAAACAGAATACAATGATTTGCAAATCCTTTTCAACCTATATTCAAATGAATAGACTGCAAAAACAAGATACGTAACATTCGAAGCGGAAAACTTAATTTTTTGCAAATATTAGCTAATTTGGAATTTGATGCCTGCAATGTTTCAAAAAAGCTGGCGCAAGTGGCAAAAAAGACTGAGAAAGTTGAGGAATGCTCATCAAACACTTGGAGCATCCCACAGGTGAACAGACTAATTGGGAACAGGGCCCGAGCTCATCTAAGATGGACTGATACAAAGTGGAAAAGTGTTCTTTGGTCTGACGAGTCCACATTTCAAATTGTTTTTGGAAACTGTGGCCGTCATGTATACAAAGAACCATCCGGATTGTTATAGGCGCAAAGTTGAAAAGCCAGCATCTGTGATGGTACGGGGGTGTATTAGTGCCCAAGGCATGGGTAACTTACACATCTGTGACAGCACCATTAATGCTGAAAGGTACATACAGGTTTTGGAGCAACATATGTTGCTAACCTAGCAACGTTATCATGGACGCCCCTGCTTATTTCAGCAAGACAATGCCTTGCAAGCCACGTGTTACAACAGTGTGGCTTCGTAGTAAAAGAGTGCAGGTACTAGACTGGCCTGCCTGTAGTCCAGACCTGTCTCCCATTGAAAATGTGTGGCGCAATTTGAAGCCTAAAATACAACAACAGAGACCGCGGACTGTTGAACAACTTAAGCTGTACATCAAGCAAAAATGGGAAAGAATTCCACCTGAAAAGCTTCAAAAATTGGTCTCCTCAGTTCCCAAACGTTTACTGAGTGTTGTTAAAAGGAAAGACCATGTAACACAGTGGTAAAAATGCCCCTGTGCCAACTTTTTTGCAATGTGTTGCTGCCATTAAATTCTAAGTTAACGATTATTTGCCAAAAAAAATTGTGTTTCTCAGTTTGAACAATAAATATTTTGTCTTTGCAGTTTATTCAATTGAATATAAGTTAAAAAGGATTTGCAAATCATTGTATTCTGTTTTTATTTACGAATTACACAACATGCCAATTTGACTAGTTTTGGATTTTGTACAATATACACACTTCCCACAAACAACACATTCCAATGCGACCATGATATAATTAAGTTGCTGAGAAAATATGTAAATCAATCATTTGAACCATAGTTGTGCACTTAGGAGATTGCAGTTGGGTTTCCCCCTAACCAGGCTCCTAATGTTAAAGGACAAATGTCGCTTTTGAGAGTTTAAGTAGAAGAAAAACGATCTTACCAAAGCCTCCTGTGTGATACCTCGTTCTCATAAAGCACCCATAGTTTTTTTCTTAGATCTGAAGACATCCGTGATAATTACATGTTATATTTTTTATGTCCTTTTCCTGCTTGTATGCACAAAGCATAAACAACTATTACTCTTGTCCTTTCAAGAAATTCCAAAAGAGTGGGAAAAAATGTCCAAGTAGATCAGTGATTCTCAAAGTGTGGTACACAGGCTTCATCTAGTGGTACGCCAAATAATCACTTGATTAAAGTAGTGTTTTATTTCCCTATATTCAAAGACAGTGTTACTGTTCGAACTCTGTCATGTTACAGTGTCCAAAATATAAAATATATTTGTTAAATAAAACCTCTGCCTAAGTAATACTTAGGCCTACTACGCTACTGTATTTTAATGTTGGCCATTATGGTGGTACTTGGAGAGCCATGTGTTTTCTTAGGTGGTACTTGGGGAAAAAGTTCGAGAACCACTGAACAATAGATGGGTCGACAGACCATCAAGCATTCCGCTCAATGTGTATGGTTTGTAATATATGCAGGTCTATATCCTCCACTGGTTTAAACATTGAAGTTATGAAGTGGAGATTTGTTTACTGAAGCTGTCTGAACATGAAGCATAAAATACAAATTACCTTGTGCATAATAACAGAAGAGGCAGAGAATACTAGTTAGTACATCACTGCCTATCATAACAATTCCATGCAAGTACAGTATTTTCCCATGGCGATGACTATACAGCAGGCTGATTGAACAAATGCTATATATATATATAAAATGTCAGTCTTCAGCTTCCAGACTGACACACAGCTTCTGGCTAACCAACCAGACATTGTGGTGGTGGACAAAGAGCAGAAAAGTGTGGTGGTGATAGATGTGGCAATCCCAGCTGACGCCAACATCAGGAAGAAGGAACACGAGAAACTTGAGAAGTACCAAGGGTTGAAAGAGCAGCTGGAACGGATGTGGAAGGTCAAGGCTAGCGTGGTCCCCGTGGTAGTGGGGGCGCTCGGAGCAGTAACCCCCAAACTGGGAGAATGGCTCAAACAGATCCCAGGAACAACATCTGAGGCCTCAGTCCAGAAAAGCATAGTCCTAGGAACAACCAAGATACTGCGCAGAACCCTCAAACTCCCAGGCCTCTGGTAGAGGACCCGAGCTTGAGGATGACACAGATACCACCCCACTGGAGTGATAAGATTTTATATATATGTATATATATGTATATATATATACATATATATATATATATATATATATATATATATATATATATATATATGTTCCTGCAAAACATGCTGTGGTCTTACAAAAAATGTTTTCATATAGTTTTTTTGCAATATTGAACTTTTTGACAATTTTTTATATTTTTATTAGATACTGGCCTTGTTTTTTTTTTTGTTTGTTTGATTATTTAGCTGTGAGCTGTACTCGAGAAAATTTAAAAACATTTATTCTAGTTTTCGAGTTAGAGAATCCATAGAATATAAAAAAATATTTTTTTTCTTTATTATTTTTTTGCAGAATTACACTATATTACATTATGACACCTGTTGTGGTCTAAGATAGTGTTTTTCAACCTTTTTTGAGCCAAGGCACATTTTTTGTGTTGAAAAAATGCGGAGGCACACCACCAGCAGAAATCATTAAAAAACAAAACTCAGTTAACAGTAAAAAGTTGTCGCAATTTTTGGATATGACTTTAAACCATAACCAAGCATGCATCACTATAGCTCTTGTCTCAAAGTAGGTGTACTGTCACCACCTGTCACATCACGCTGACTTATTTGGAGTTTATTGCTGTTTTCTTGTGTGTAGTGTTTTAGTTCTTGTCTTGCGCTCCTATTTTGGTGGCTTTTTCTCTTTTTTTGGTATTTTCCTGTAGCAGTTTCACGTCTTCCTTTGAGCGATATTTCCCGCATCTACTTTGTTTTAGCAATCAAGAATATTGCAGTTGTTTTTAACCTTCTTTGTGGGGACATTGTTGATTGTCATGTCATGTTCGGATGTACATTGTCTTTGCTCCACAGTAAGTCTTTGCTGTCGTCCAGCATTCTGTTTTTGTTTACTTTGTAAGACAGTTTAGTTTTAGTTTCGTTCTGCATAGCCTTCCCTAAGCTTCAATGCCTTTTCTTAGGGGCACTCACCTTTTGTTTATTTTTGGTTTAAGCATTAGACACCTTTTTACCTGCACGCTGCCTCCCGCTGTTTCCGACATCTACACAGCAATTTGCTATCAGCTGCCACCTACTGATATGGAAGAGTATAACGTGGTAAGTCTGTGGAGCTCCAGACAGTACAGAAACTCAACAACACATCATTTGCAGACTATAATTACTGGTTTGCAAAAAATATTTTTAACCAAAATAGGTGAAACTATATAATCTCCCACGGCACACCAGATTGTATCTCACGACACACTAGTGTGCCGCGGCACAGTGGTTGAAAAACACTGGTCTAAGTAATTGTTATGAAAGTTTTTTTTGCAATATTAAAGTTTTGACAATTTTTTTTAATTTTGAATATAATTTTCCTTAAGAAAATCATTAAAAAAAATTAATTGGTGAAATAGTTTACTCTGCATGTATGGTGAATCAAGAGTTTTACTTTTTGAATGGAACTACTAAAATAACGTTTTCCAAAATATACTAATTGAATGAGACACACCTGTATATACTGTAGTTTATTCCTAAATATTCCAAAGTATTTTAAACAAGAAAATCCTATTTTGATGTTTTGTAATCTGGAATTAAATGAGTAAATTCATATATATATATATATATATACTGTATAGCTTTTAATGAACACGACCGACACCAGGGGTTGCTGCTCAGCTGCACTTTACTTGTCTGACGATACAAGAAATAAAATTGTTGTCAAAATGTTTCTGCCATCGTCGAGCCCCTACACAAATATAATAATACAGAACAAGAAATAGCGAAGTTTAGTTCTTAAAGAAACAATAAGTGTACTTTTCTGTCGCCAAACGGACATTTACCTCTGCCGTTATCGTGGACAAAAAGGAAATGGATATCAATCAATCAATCAATCTTTATTTATATAGCCCTAAATCACAAGTGTCTCAAAGGGCTGCACAAGCCACAACGACATCCTCGGTACAAAGCCCACATACGGGCAAGGAAAAACTCACCCCAGTGGGACGTCGATGTGAATGACTATGAGAAACCTTGGAGAGGACCGCATATGTGGGTAACCCCCCCCCCCCCCCCCCCCCCCCCCCCTCTAGGGGAGACCGAAAGCAATGGATGTCGAGTGGGTCTGACATAATATTGTGAGAGTACAGTCCATAGTGGATCCAACATAATAGTAAGAGTCCAGTCCATAGTGGGGCCAGCAGGACACCATCCCGAGCGGAGACGGGTCAGCAGCGCAGAGATGTTCCCTGCCGATGCACAGGCGAGCGGTCCACCCCGGGTCCCGACTCTGGACAGCCAGCACTTCATCCATGGCCACCGGACCTGTGCCCCCCCCCCCCTCAAGGAAAAGGGGAGCAGAGGAGAAAAGAAAAGAAACGGCAGATCAACTGGTCTAACAGGGGGGCTATTTAAAGGCTAGAGTATACAAATGAGTTTTAAGATGGGACTTAAATGCTTCTACTGAGGTAGCATCTCTAATTGTTACCGGGAGGGCATTCCATAGTACTGGAGCCCGAATAGAAAACGCTCTATAGCCCGCAGACTTTTTTTGGGCTCTGGGAATCACTAATAAGCCGGAGTTCTTTGAACGCAGATTTCTTGCCGGGACATATGGTACAATGCAATCGACAAGATAGGACGGAGCTAGACCGTGTAGTATTTTATACGTAAGTAGTAAAACCTTAAAGTCACATCTTAAGTGCACAGGAAGCCAGTGCAGGTGAGCCAGTATAGGCGTAATATGATCAAACTTTCTTGTTCTTGTCAAAAGTCTAGCAGCCGCATTTTGTACCAACTGTAATTTTTTAATGCTAGACATAGGGAGACCCGAAATTAATACGTTACAATAGTCGAGACGAGACATAACGAACGCATGAATAATGATCTCGGCGTCGCTAGTGGATAAAATAGAACGAATTTTAGCGATATTACGGAGATGAAAGAAGGCCGTTTTAGTAACACTCTTAATGTGTGACTCAAAGGAGAGAGTTGGGTCGAAGATAATACCCAGATTCTTTACTGATTCGCCTTGTGTAATTGTTTGGTTGTCAAATGTTAAGGTGGTATTATTAAATAAATGTCGGTGTTTAGCAGGACCGATAATCAGCATTTCCGTTTTCTTGGCGTTGAGTTGCAAGAAGTTAGCGGACATCCATTGTTTAATTTCATTAAGACACGCCTCCAGCTGACTACAATCCGGCGTGTTGGTCAGCTTTAGGGGCATGTAGAGTTGGGTGTCATCAGCATAACAATGAAAGCTAACACCGTATTTGCGTATGATGTCGCCTAGCGGCAGCATGTAAATACTAAAGAGTGCAGGGCCAAGAACCGAACCCTGAGGAACTCCGCACGTTACCTTAACATAGTCCGAGGTCACATTATTATGGGAGACGCATTGCATCCTGTCAGTAAGATAAGAGTTAAACCACGACAAAGCTAAGTCTGACATACCAATACGTGTTTTGATACGCTCTAATAAAATATTATGATCGACGGTATCGAAAGCAGCGCTAAGATCAAGAAGCAGCAACATAGATGACGCATCAGAATCCATCGTTAGCAGTAGATCATTAGTCATTTTTGCGAGGGCTGTCTCCGTAGAGTGATTTGCCCTGAAACCGGATTGAAAAGGTTCACAGAGATTGTTAGACACTAAGTGTTCATTTAGCTGCTGTGCGACAATTTTTTTCGAGGATTTTCGAAATAAAGGGAAGGTGGGACACCGGTCGGTAGTTTACCATGAGGTCAGGATCAAGGTTAGGTCTTTTGAGCAGAGGATGAATAACCGCTTTCTTGAATGCTAGGGGAACAGTGCCAGAGGAAAGTGATAAGTTTATAATATTTAGCACTGATGGACCTAATAATACAAAAAGCTCCTTGATAAGTTTCCCAGGAAGTGGGTCAAGTAAACATGTTGTTTGTTTTATCCCACTTACACGCTGTAATAGTTCCTCTAATGTTATTTCATCAAAAAGAGAGAGACTATTTTGTATTGCAGTATCCGTCGTAGATACAGTTGTATCTGTGTTCATAGAACCCAGTTGTAGCTGGGATGCGTTGTCTTTAATCTCCTTTCTAATGAGTTCAATTTTCTTATTAAAGAAATTCATAAAGTCATCTGCCGAGTGGGTGGAGCTATTGGGAGGAGTCCCTTGTTGGGTTAGCGA
The DNA here is from genome assembly GCF_033978685.3 of Nerophis lumbriciformis. Taxonomy (NCBI): domain Eukaryota; kingdom Metazoa; phylum Chordata; class Actinopteri; order Syngnathiformes; family Syngnathidae; genus Nerophis; species Nerophis lumbriciformis. Next base: position 8,395,323 of record NC_084558.2, on the reverse strand, counting down.
TGCTACTGTACTAAACAAAAATTTTGGGTCGTTTTTGTTGAGGCGGATGAGATTTGAGTAATATTTAGCTTTAGCTAAGGTAAGCATGCATCAAGAGTTTTACTTTTTGAATGGAACTACTAAAATAACGTTTTCCAAAATATACTAATTGAATGAGACACACCTGTATATACTGTAGTTTATTCCTAAATATTCCAAAGTATTTTAAACAAGAAAATCCTATTTTGATGTTTTGTAATCTGGAATTAAATGAGTAAATTCATATATATATATATATATATATATATATATACTGTATAGCTTTTAATGAACACGACCGACACCAGGGGTTGCTGCTCAGCTGCACTTTACTTGTCTGACGATACAAGAAATAAAATTGTTGTCAAAATGTTTCTGCCATCGTCGAGCCCCTACACAAATATAATAATACAGAACAAGAAATAGCGAAGTTTAGTTCTTAAAGAAACAATAAGTGTACTTTTCTGTCGCCAAACGGACATTTACCTCTGCCGTTATCGTGGACAAAAAGGAAGTGGATATAGGCGTGTCCAACACATATAAAGTGACAGGTGTCACAGCAATTATTGCAGTGGGAGGGACAACGAGACAATGGTTCCACTCTGACAAAACATCGAACAACCTTTAGGTATTTTCATGTAACTTACACATTTTGTGTAATTATAACAATACTACAACATTACATGACATAATTGACCCTGTTACATATATACAAAATATTATGTGTATGTTTATATGATACAAATGTTAAATAAAAAAAAACAATTACATTTAAATACTAGTGGCTGTGCTTGATTTAGTCACGTGACCAGCCAGGTGGACTCCAGGTGCATAATCATTTATCTGCTTGTATGGGAGGAAAGCAGCCATTAAGAAGATATTGAGGGAATTGGTGCCAACACGACAATGGCAGGTAAAAACCTAATAATTAAAGACATTTGATCACGTTCACATTTAGAGGAAGTTATTGACAATCATACACAAATAAAAAGAATGTTGGTGCTTAAGCTGTTTGGTAAAGCCACTAGATGGAGCCAAAGTATGTTTTGATTTCACAAAGGACGTTAGCAGTAATAGAGGCTTATTTGTTGTTCGGTACTGCGTAGAAAATATTGTTAATAGTTAGTAATTTTAGAGGTTTTAGATTTGTGTAGCAGTTTATTTACTGTGCTACAATGAGTTTAATGTCGTCTCCTCGCAGGATGGCAGCAGCTGCCCACTTAGGATAATTACACACATGTGATCCGCCCTCCTTTACTTCTCAACGCGACACTCGATGGAAACAAACTTTGTTCTGTTGTCTGCGAGGATGATGCCAGCGTCGGTTGCTTGTTTTTGACAAGATTCATCTCTTAGAATAAACAAAAACTGGATCATCATGTTGCGGGTTGTTGTGGAATCAGCTACTGGTTTGCCTAAAAAGAAAGTTGGAAGTCCTGATCCAGTCACGACAGTTTTTTTCAGGGGTAAGAAACGTTTTTAAGTACAAAATGTATTTGTGTATAATTAAACATGCATCCATTATTCTGTAAGCCATGTCACAACAAAGACATTTGTCTTTACATCCCATGTTTTTTTTATTTATTAAAATAACAAACATAATAGATTTGTGTTAGTTTTCTGGAAACAAATACCTGGAGATTGTCTCAACATGTCCAAGCCTTCCCAGGTGGATTTGAGATATTAATTTAAAAAAGATGTAATGTTGTCCATTATAATTAGCTGTAGAGCAAAATGGCTTAATTTGTCAGCAATAGCTTTCAGGTGTGGCAGTTTATTTTGCCTTTTCGTGTGCCATCCCTTATATGGAAACAGCTCTTGTTGGATCCTAAACCATACTTGCCAACCCTCCCGAATTTTCCGGGAGACTCACGAAATTCAGTGCCCCTCCCGAAAATCTCCGGAGCAACCATTCTCCCGAATTTCTCCCGATTTTCCACCGGACAACAATATTAAGGGCGTGCCGGGATGGCACTGCCTTTAGCGTCCTCTACAACCTGTCGACTTGGCCGCTTTTTCACCATACAAACAGCGTGCCGGCACAGTCACATGTTGTATGCGGCTTCTGCAAACACATGAAAGTGACTGCAAGACATACTTGATCAACAGCCATACAGGTCACACTGAGGATGGCTGTAAAAACAACTTTAACACTGTTACAAATACGCGCCACACTGTGAACCCACACCAAACAAGAATGACAAACGCATTTCGGGAGAACATCCGCACCGTAACACAACATGAACACAACAGAACAAATACCCAGAATCCCTTGCATCCCTAACTCTTCCGGACTACAGTATACGTACACCCCTGCTACCAACAGCCCCCCCCCCCCCCCCATCTCCCGAATTCGAAGGTCTCAAGGTTGGCAAGTATGTCCTAAAACACTCATTGATTGATTGAAACTTTTATTAGTAGATTACACAGTACAGTACATATTCTGTGCAATTGACCACTAAATGGTAACACCCGAATAAGTTTTTCAACTTGTTTAAGTCGGGGTCCACTTAAATCAATTCATGGTTAAATCAATTCAACCAAAAAGCATTTCTCTGTTGTGTTGAAATGAGCATCTCATGTCTGTTCTCATTGCAGAGGAAAAGCAGAAAACAAGAACTATCGACAGTGAAGTCAATCCTGTATGGAATGAGGTGAAACTGCATGCAACACAAGCACACGCATCAATCGCACGTTATTGTGCTAACCCGGGGGTCAGCAACCCTTTAGCGCCGCCCTTGTGGCTCTCTGGAGCTTTTTCAAAAATGAGGGAAAAAATATATTAGTAGTTTTAATATGGTTTCTGTAGGAGGACAAACATGATACAAACCTCCCTAATTGTTAGAAATCACACTGTTTATATTAAACATGCTTCACTGATTAGAGACTATTTGGCGTGAGCCGTTTTGTCCTGCTAATTTTGGCGGTTGTTGAACTCACCGTAGTTTGTTTACATGTACAACTTTCTCCGACTTTCTAAGACGGGACTGCTCGTATCAGAGATTTTAGATGCAAGCTGATATCATCCGATAATTGTTTTGTTTTTGTTTTTTTGCGCGGACCGATATCAATATCGGTTTGGGTCACTACTAAAATATAGTATGTGTAAGATCCTTATCAGGAACCAATTAACATATTGCATGATAAAACATTATTGCACAAAATAGTAAATGTAATGCCCTAATATCATTGCACACCCGCGCTTTAGAATCCGTATTTATAATCTCAATACAATATTTGTGTCCTATTTCTGGTTAGATTTTAACAAAGTAACTAATAAACATTCATCTAAGCAGTGTTTCTCACAGAACTACAATGTATTTGTGGTGGTGGGTTGCCATGGTGAGAGCATAAAGTCATCATTGAATTTGCGTAATCTGTGATCACGCATATCATTTTTATGGACGCTGTGGGAGGGACAAAGTGAGCACAAAACCTGAAAAGCGGTAAAATGTTTAAAACTACAAATTAACTTTCTTCTGCTTGTCATTTGCTTTGTCACGTACAAAAAGAGACACGTTTTAGTGCTTTTAAATGGGGGTGTGGCCCACTAACTGGACCCGCTGCTTGTTGAGAAGAGCGATATGTGTTTTTACGTCCATCTCCAAAACGGTACCAATAGGACCGGTTTGTCGCAGGTCACGTTTTAGAAAAACAGTATCTACGTGTCTGATTACTTGTTAAAAAAATAGCAACAATATCGCTATGTTGGCAACACTGATCCCTCCTGCTGCGTCTTCTTGTTCTCTGGCAGACCAAATCGTATTAAGAAGCAGAGTTCTGCTGCATATCGCAGCTTCTGTAGGGAGTTGTATCAACAAACTACATGTACATTCACACACAGTCCACAGGTGGCGCCAAATATATTTGTGATGCTCTAAATTGATTTGTAAACATAATGAAAGTGTGTAAAACACTGCTAAGCCTAAGAATATACAGTACCTGCCTCATCTGGGCAAAACAGCAGTTTCTCTCCGTGATACGTGTGTGACCTTAATTTTGTCTTGCAGGTGATTGAGTTTAACCTGAAGGGAGCCGCTCTCGAAGCCAACTCCCACATAGACGTCATTGTGAAAGACTCTGAGACCTTTGGGAAAGATAAGTAAGTGGCGTTACTCCCCAAATATTTACCAGGGTTTTGTGTTAAAGAGGATCATGACAAAATGTGTGTAATGTTTCGGAATCCCCTGTCCACAAATATCACTCTAAATCCCAAAATTGGATTAGCAGAAAAATGTAGGTTGTGTATGAATTGTGCAGCTGGCTGCTTCTGCCCCCTCACACCCTGCTTACCATGCAGAGACTTGCCGGCCTGTGTGGGATGAGGGATCCTGATTGGGCAACAATGGATAGATGAATTGCTATTTGTGCTCTGTCGGCTTTTCTCTTGTTCGTTCATGTTTTAGCAGTAATATGCTGTCGCAAGAAAAGTGTGTAGTTTTCTGCAAAAGAGCTCAAGAGTTCTCGTTGAAAATGCAGAATCCCATATGGGACTAATTCAGAGTAACCACAGGAATGTTTCCTCTGCCTCACTAATTACTGTCATCCACAATGTTTTTTGACTTGGATTAGAACTTCTGAATGTTTTTCATTCTTATGTCTTTCATATGCTTTACTATAAGCTAAGAATTCCCTGTGTTCATGTGACCGTCACAACTGAGGGAAGAGCTTTTCCAAATGTGTGAACATATGATTCCACGTTGAGCAATTTTTTCCACTGGCTTGTCTGACACACTCCCTAAAGATTCAACAGTCAGAGCACAGGACTTTTCCTCTCTCATGAGCAGTTTTCCGGATTTCTGTTTATGTGCTTAATCTGTATTGCTATGGCAATCCAAAAAGGGGGAAGAGAGGCCAATCCTTGTCGTAATGATTAGATTATTCAAATTGGAAGCATCACAATGCTGATGTCTTCTGATTATCAGATTCCTACATTGGCCTGAACATGACTAATTAGCAATAAAACAGTATATTATGTACTTAGTGACTCTGGCATGCATTTTGGACATGCTGTGCAAAACGGATCAATAACATAATCTTATGTGCATTGAAAGCATTATGTGGCAATTATTGAGATCATTTAGACTTGAGGTGTTGCAACTTGAACAAAATAAATTCAAACCTGTTTAGGTTTGCTTCAAGGCAAATGTATCTGACTTCAGTTCCTATTGGAAGAGTCAACATAGTCTGGGGTGAGTAGAAAATGCCCCAAAGTGGGTTCCAGAAAATGTGTTTTTAGAGAAGCTCCCCCGGAACATAATGTTACTGGAGGGGAGGTGCACTGCCATATCTAAAAGGAAAAAAAAAATCAACTGATTTAGACGCTTCAGTGAGCACAACTTCTGTTGTTGGTTGTGTGACAAGAGGAAGGACTTTTGGACTTTTACTACTGGTACTCCTATTAACCATCTGATACAGTACAAACAAAGTCTTGGGCCATCACTTGAATTAATCAAGCAAAGGTCCAAAAGTTTCTATTTCTTCGTCTGATTCCAATTTTGTAATTTGACCTCAAACCCTTCAAATGCCATTAATCAATCAATCAAAGTTTATTTATATATCCCTTAATCACAAATGCCTCAACCCCCCCCCGGTGACCGGTGCAATGGATGCCGAGTGTTTAAAGTTAATAATGTGAGAGTCCAGTCTATAGGGAGGTCAGCGGGGATCTTTTTGCATGTAGACAAGTCGGAGCACCTAAAACTCTGACCTTTTAAATGTTCTTCTGGGTAAATGAACATGATGTAATTGCATTTGTTTTCAATCTTTGTAAGTGTAAATTGGTGTGTTTTTAAATGTGGCTATAGATCCACCATTGCAGGGTTCCTAATCCCATGTATGCTCGGAAACGACCGCAAGTTATACATGCATGTCTGTTTGCCCCCTTATCTTCTGGGCAACATTAAGGCCCACCTCCTCTGCTTCTCGGTGGCGCTAGTACCTAATCAAATTTGCATTCTGGCTCAGGGCAGTTTTGCTTCCAATAGACTTGGTCGCTAGGTTTAGCGACTTTTTGCAACTGAGAAAATGAAAACTCAAGACAGAAAAGGTAAAAAAAAACTGAGAATGAAAAGCACCGAGAAGATTCAGAAAATGGAAGTGAAAATATGAAGAAAACAAACAAACAAAAAAACAGGAATTCACTATAAAGTTCCACCTCCCGTTTTTGTTAATCAGATCCAAAGGATCTGTTAGACTGACTTGAAATTTCACATCAGAAACAATGTAAATCCAATGAATCTATTACAGCCACTCAAATGATTAAAAAATTAAAAATTGAAATCCGATCAATCACTCTTTGGAATTTGGATTAATCACAGGTTATTACTGCTTGCAGAATTTGAATAAACTAAAAGCCATATATTTGGACACTAATGCAATTTTGTCTGTCATACATGAATTATATGTTCTTGATACTTCTTACTTGAATGTACAGCATTTATTTGCTGAAAACTTGGCAACAGTTCGATCTCCACTCCAGTCAGGAACCTAGGTTCTCTATGCATCTACGTTTTAGGATGTTTCATTAATCAATGTCATATTTATTCATAGATGTATTGTACATCAAATGTGAGTAATCACAGTCTGTTTTCGATAGAGAATCAGATGATTATATCTGAGTAGTGGGGCGGGACATAAGCTTTTGTTTCTTCCTGCCTGCTTGTTTTCGGACACACATCTTGTTTTTCCTTTTTGTTTAACTTGTACGGATGGAGTGTTTTTGATTATGATCTAAACAAATAAGACTGAAGATAGAAACAATAAAGGAGTTACAACAGTGGAAATGTACACTTCCAAAGAATAAATGGATTGTTGTACGGTATTTGAAGTAATACTCTGTAATGGCAGGAAAATAGATTCTGCTTCCAACGTCAAATTTGTTGAGCGTTGCTTTGTGTGGTTTACTTGGAAGATATCAAGATGTTGCCACTCACAGAGGATCATCAGACCAGTGTCAATTATTGAATGGGTTTAGTAAAACAGACCTACATTGTGATGTAATCGATTACATGTCTAAGAGCAACAGAGGCTTAGAAGAAGGCTTTAGAAAAGATGCAGTAAAAGGCTTCTTATCACATTTTTCTTATTTTTGCAGCTTTTTAAGCATTTCTAAACAATAAGTTCTCCCAGATGTAACCTTGATGTTTTGTGGAAAAACGGATCACCTCTGCTGTGAGTGTATTAGTGCAACGCACACATTTGGATGCCGTCACATCTGCACCAGCATACCAGGTTTGTAGAGTCACTGCAGGACTCACAAGTCCGTCTCCCTTCTTGATGACTGACGCAGAGTCCTGCCAAAACAATAACTCTGTTCCGAGTCCTCCCTAAAATGATCTAGTCTAGTTATTTGATTGGCCATGTAAATGTGCAGCTGTTCAAAACTCTCTTGCAGCGAATTTGAGATTGCATGTTTTGAAATGAGCAGTGTTGGGACGTTACTGTAACGCCGTTAGTTTCGGCGGTAACTAGTAATCTAACGCGTTATTTTTTATATTCAGTAACTCAGTTACCGTTACTACATGATGCGTTATTTTACGTTATTTTTTATGTAGTATCGGCTAGAAACTGAGGATCTGATCGTGTTTTATTGCAGCGAAACAATGACCTCTCTCTCTCTCTCTCTCTCTCTCTGTCTCTCTGTCTCTCTGTCTCTCTGTCTCTCTGTCTCTCTGTCTCTCTGTCTCTCTGTCTCTGTCTCTGTCTCTGTCTCTGTCTCTGTCTCTGTCTCTGTCTCTGTCTCTGTCTCTGTCTCTGTCTCTGTCTCTGTCTCTGTCTCTCTCTCTGTCTCTGTCTCTCTCTCTGTCTCTCTGTGTGTGTGTCTTCCTTAGGTGAAGCCAGCTTTACAGCTATGTTGTTGATTGAAACTTTTATTAGTAGATTGCACAGTACATATTCCGTACAATTGACCACTAAATGGTAACACCCCAATAAGTTTTTCAACTTGTTTAAGTCGGGGTCCACTTAAATTGATTCATGATACAGATATATACTATCAAATATATACTAACATCATAATACAGTCATCACACAAGATAATCATCAGGGTATATACATTGAATTATTTACAATCCGGGGTGTGGGATATGGAGGGGGGGTGGGGGGGGGGTTAGGTTTTGTTGGTATCAACACTTCTGTCATCAACAATCAGCATCAACAATTGCATCATCAGAGAAATGGACATTGAAACAGTGTAGGACTGACTTGGTAGGATATGTATAGCAAGTAGTGGACACAGAGAGAGATCAGAAAGTATAAGAAAAAATGTCTACATTTGATTACAATCCGAAGAGGTATTATGTGGAAGGGAGGGTGTTAGTTTAGGGTTGTAGTTGCCTGGAGGTGTTCTTTTAGTGCGGTTTTGAAGGAGGATAGAGATACCCTTTATTTTACACCTGTTGGGAGTGCACTCCATATTGAAGTGGCATAGAAAGAGAATGAGTTAAGACCTTTGTTAGTTCGGAATCTGGGTTTAACATGGTTAGTGTTAGTGTTAGTATGCTGTTTGTTACTTATGTATGTTATGTTGCAGCTATTTAAAATAGTTTTGTCAATTTGTTCTGGCCTGAAATAAATTGGCCCTTTGAAACATATCTTTGTCTTTGTGTGTTGTATGTAGAGCACAAAGCTTTGTAGAGTTCAGTGATGCAAATGCATGTCAAGTTGATCAACAGATTGTATTATTCTCCAGTGCAATAACAGTACTGAAATGAAGGCTAAAAGGACATTAATGGGAGCTTTAAAAACAAAAAGTAGAAGTAACTAAATAGTTACTTTTCACAGTAACGCATTACTTTTTGGTGTAAGTAACTGAGTTAGTAACTGAGTTACTTTTGAAATAAAGTAACTAGTAACTAACTAGTTACTGGTTTTCAGTAACTAACCCAACACTGGAAATGAGTTAGTGGATCTTATCTTTCCGTTTGCACTGGCTATGTTATGTTCTTGTTTTGCATGAATTGGCTGTTAGAAGAATGTGTGTTGTCATTGGCAGCCCAGTATGGCAGCCATAACAATTTAATTATTTTTTTGGTGCAGTTAAATAGGTCACTGTTTTGCATTGCTGCTAAAATTATTGGCATTATTGTTATCCTAACCCTCCTACACCTGCACATATTCCTGCGCTTTTTAAATACTAGTTTAATCCATAATGTGTCTTAGAGTGCAATAGATGACATGCAGCATTAAAAATGTTCTGCCAACTCAAACTGAATATTGTAGAATTACATGTTTATGAAGATGTTTGACTTGATAATTTTGCTCAAATACTTGAGCAACTAGTAGTCAGCTTTTCCCGGGGCTGTTGAGTTCACTAATTAAAAGTACGGCTGCTTTCTCACAGGTTGGCTTCTGTTTCTGCGGCTTCCTGAGTGTGTTTTGTTTGCCTGAACAGGCAGGGCTTGTTAGCTCTAGGTGGTGACCTTCATTGTGGCCTTTTTTTTGTGAATGACGTTTTTGAGCACACACAGCAGCACATTATGACCATGGACCCCGTACATTAACAACTAATATGTTGGCTGGAGTTGACCTTGAATAAAATCAGTGTCAATGGGTTGTAGAGAAGCAGAAGTGCATTTCTGTTGCTTAATGTTGGTTTTGTTGGCAGATTCATTGGGTCAACAAGAATCCCTTTGAGAGAGCTTGCCTCGGGTCAACTTAGATCATTGCCATCCAAAAACGTCCCTCTGGTTGATGAGAATGGTCACAATATTGGTGTAAGTACTTTCGTACACTTGCAGAATACAAAACATTGACAATTTCCTTTCACTATAAACTGTTGTTGGGCTTTAGGTTTGCTATACATATACTTCTAAAACATTGATAATTTCCTTTCAGGCCAACATAAAACTTGTTTTGGCTTTAGGTTTGCTATACATACAATTCTAGAACATAAAACACATTGGTCATTTCATTTTCCCTTTAGGCCACGATAAACCATGTTGTTTTCTATGCCTCCACCTCTAGAACACAAAATATACCACATATACTTCTAAAACATTGATAATTTCCTTTCAGGCCAACATAAAACTTGTTTTGGCTTTAGTTTTGCTATACATACAATTCTAGAACATAAAACACATTGGTCATTTCATTTTCCCTTTAGGCCACGATAAACCATGTTGTTTTCTATGCCTCCACCTCTAGAACACAAAATATAATTATTTTTAGGCCACAACAAAACCTTGTTTTTGGCTTAAGGTTTGCTATACATCCAGTTCCAGAACATAAAACACATTGATCATTTCCTTTCAGGCCAGGGCACACTGTGTTTCCTATACATCCACTTCTAGCACATAAAACATCCATCCATCCATTTTTTACCGCTTGTCCCTTTCGGGCGCCGCCTTCCGGCCGAATGCAGCTGAGATAGCCTCCAGAACCCCCCGCACACAAAACATACTATTTCCTTTCAGGCCACAACAAACCTTGTTTTTGGCTTTAGGTTTGCTATATATCCCCTTCTACAACACAAATTGATAATTTCCTTACAGGGAACCATAAACCTTGTTTGCTACTGTATACATACACTTCTAAAACATAAGGCTTATTGATAATTTCCTTTCATGCCACCATAAACATTGTGGCATGGTTGGCTTTAGGTTTGCTATACATGCTCTTCCAGAACATAAAACCTATTGATAATTTCATTTTAGGCCACAATAAACTTTGTCTGCTATACATTTACTGCTATAACATAAAACTTATTCATCACTTCCTTTCAGGCCACCAAAAACATGGTTGCTGGCTTTAGGTTTGCTAAAGATGCTCTTTTAGAACATAAAACATATTGATAATTTCCTTTCAGACCACCATAAACCTGTTTTTTTGCTATACATACACATATAAAACATTGACCATTTCCTTTCAGGCCACCATGAACCTTGTTGTTGGCTATGATCCTCCAGCCAATGCAATCCTAAATACCAACGATGGTGATTCTACGTTAGATACCGGTATGTAGGTTCCTAATTATAACCTAAAAGAAGCCCATTGTACTTAACCTTTGGGCCATATTCTCCTAATCAGGCGGAGGGCAAGCTAACGAGATGGAACCTGATGGGGCCATTAGTGGTTCTGTGATGGGTCCCTCATCTCCAGGCCACTCTGCTAGCCTCCGTCAGCGGTTTGCCAGGGTGCAGAATCGACACCGACTTGTCAACAGACCTCAGGACTTTCAGGTAAAAAGCATAAATCTACGTCAGTTTCTAACGACTTGTTTGGTTGTAAATTAACTTTTGAAGACACAGGTTGCTTTTTTTCCCCCCCTACTCCTCCTGCATGTGTGCACCAGGCCTGAAAGTGGCTTCCAGACTCATCTATGTGAAAATGTAATGGATTTTTAGAGTGTTAGTGTGCTAGTGAATGATCTGTGTTACTGTCGGTCACATGTTCTTCCACAGCTTCACATTCTTCACTTCCCTTCATGATCAGTCTAGCTTAGCTTAGTCATTTATACTCATGTCTTGTCTGCCAGATTCGAGTCCGGCTCATAGAGGCCCGTCAGTTGCCTGGCAACAACATCAAGCCGGTGGTGAAGATCCACGTGTGTGACCAGACCCACAGGACACGAATTAGGAGGGGAAACAACCCATTTTTCGATGAGGTGCTCACAAAATGTTACTTTGCGCTTCACGTGAGGTTGGAACCATTTTGCCAATTGTTGCTTTTGAACAGATGTTCTTCTACAATGTCCACATGCTTCCATCAGACCTGTTTGAACAGAACATCAGCTTCCGGGTATGTACAGTTGCTGTCCTGTTGTGCCATAACATGCATAACCAGATGAGCTCCAATGCAAATAGTTTGGGGTGTCCCGATCCTATAGTGATTTCGGATTTCTGTCTATCGGCATAAAAACAAAAACCGCATTATATCTTGCATCTAAACTCTCCGATATATGGTTCTGATACAAGCTGTCCTACTTGTGCAATGCTGGACAGCCATTTAACCGCTAAATGTCGTCCAATAAGAACACACATTTGGTCTTTTCTTGTATTTTTGTGAAGTAATTTACATGAGGTAAAGCATGGTAGGCTAACAGTTACTCAGCAGCTGAGCACACAAGCTACACATACATAAGTATCCCTAATTGAACATAATTGCGAAATAAAACACAATTTTTTTCAATATAAACAGTATCAAATAGTCACCTTTTACTTACAGATGCAAGTCTCCAAGGCAGAAGCGTATTAGAAAATATCCAGTAACAAACGTGTCCGCATTATTCAACTTCCTACATCATGCGCTTATGTAACCAAGCTGGTTATCCCATTCCGCATGTAGAAGTGAACCCTGATCGTTCGTGTGGGAGGCGAGTGTGCTGACCAGTGGGCTAAAAGCCTGAGCTGCTAGGTAGTGAGGTTTACTAACATACACCGGACACAGCCACACTGGCTGTAAAGTACAATACTTTGCACTGATCGGATAGGCTCCAATATCGGTGTTGTATCGGAAGTGAAAACGTTGTATTGGGACATGTCTAGTAGTAATACTCTGTTGAGGTATTGATTCGCCACTGTATGTATTATTGTATAGTGGTTATAGTAAGTTAAATCTTGTTTTGGATCTCATTCGATTATGTTGGTCTACTTACTTGTGTGGCAGGTGAGTCTGAAAATGACTTATTTACTCTCTGCAGGTGTATAATTCTTACTCCCTCAGAGCCGACAGTCTCATGGGAGAATTTAAGGTACTATTTGTCCTATGTCCAAGTTGTGTTTAAATGTTAGCAATCTCACTCCTCTCTCCTGGTTTTCTCCTCACAGCTTGATGTTGGCTATGTGTATGATGAAGCAGGTGAGCTGACACAAAAACAATTATGTACCAAAGCGGTTCTTATATGCTGCCATATACACTAAGAGGATACTTCATAGGGTACAGAGATCCCATTACAAAATCTGTTTTAAATACAAATGTTTCTTCACAAAGATTATAATGCAACATTTGCACTGAACACGTGTTAAAACAGTTTTTCTCAAATAGTGGGTTGGGTCGCGGTGAGAGGTTAGGGGGCTCATTAGCAGCAGGGGAGATTTTTTAAATATTTGTCATATCAGCACACATGAGATGGCATGAAATTTAGTACCCGAGGCCCCAGGTTTAGCTTAATGAGTACCACAAGAACAATGGTGTACATAATAATTTGAGTATAATAGGACATAAGCAGAGTAGGTTGAGAATAGCTTTGGTCAGCAAAATAGATTATACATGGAATTAAAAAAAAATTAAAAAATACAGTAGATTGTGATCCTGTAGTGCAAATAGAATGTCAAAACGATGACAGAAAACCAAACGAGGAGACACTTGCAAGTTAAGAAATTTAACATCCTATGGGGTAAAGCCAACTTAAATAAATAAATAAATGGGTTATACTTGTATAGCGCTTTTCTACCTTCAAGGTACTCAAAGCGCTTTGACAGTATTTCCACATTCACCCATTCACACACTGATGGCGGGAGCTGCCATGCAAGGCGCTAACCAGCAGCCATCAGGAGCAAGGGGTGAAGTGTCTTGCCCAAGGACACAACGAACTTGACTAGGATGGTAGAAGGTGGGGATTGAACCCCAGTAACCAGCAACCCTCCGATTGCTGGCACGGCCACTCTACCAACTTCGCCACGCCGTCCCAACTTAAAGTGAGAGTCAGGCCGGGGGTGGGGCACATGACCGCTTCCTTTTAAACTCTGTGTTAACAAGTGAAATAGGCCAGCTGTTAAGCTCGGGAGTCAGCACACTCACCTCTCATGCTAGCGACCAGGCTTCGGGCCCCCTTCAAAGCAGTTGGAAAAACAACGCAGCGGAGAGATGAGTACACCATCGTTACTTGGTCTCAATTTTTTCTTTTTTTGCGCTTTGCTTTGCAATATGAACTGTTAACTTCGTAGTAAAAATCCTCACCGAGCTTGTACTCTGACCAGTAACTGATGAGGTTTGTGGACAGGTAATGACGATTTTACCCAACATACACTTGGAGACAATATCGTTGATCCATTTGTAAATTTGCGTGTCGCAAATTGAAATGTGAGTAAAAATAAAGCCAATTAATTACTTGTTTTACACCTTCTAAATCACTAAAGTCAGTCAACAGTGGAGGATACATGTGTATTTGCAAGCCAGTCTGTCCCACAAGAGGATAGCGAAAAAGGAGCTTGACTTCAGTGCCACTACAATAGCGGATTCGCCCAAACCACTTCGAGTAAATTTATGCCATATACGGATAATCCGCTGATGTCACGAGTGTAAAACCATCAGAGGACAGAGAAAAATGTGTGAGTGGGGGAAAAAAAAGCCAGTCATACAGCACATTTTATTCAAATTTTTACATCTTCCGAATCTCTAAAGTCAGTCAACAGCGGAGGATGCATGTGCATGTATGAGCCAGTCTGCCCCACAACAAGAGGCTAGAGAAAAATGAGGAACTTACGGACTACAATGAAGGACTCGCACAAAGCTTTCAGAGTATTATATCTGTTGACGTCACTAAATGGGCAAATTTATTTCGTTTATGAAAGAAGGCATGGTTTTATAAATATCCCCGCAATACCTACGCGGTTTGATTTTGAATTTTGGGAACTATGACAGATCCCAGATACACAAAAGCAGGTACCAATAGGTATGAAAAGTTAGTTTTGCATGATGGGGCACCTTTTTAATTACAGTTTCAATTCTTCAAAAGATCTGAATTTAAATTCCAAATTTGTAATTTTGCACAAGCCTGCTGTACACCTATCCTTTTACTTATCTTGCATAGCTAACTAAACATAACTAAGGTTGTCAGAGTGCAGTACTCTTGTACAGCTGTTGGGAAAATGCATCCACCCATTTGTATTCTCCAAAGAGGTTTTGAGGAATTCTGTATATGTCTCCCTGTAGGCCACTGTGTTATGAGGAAGTGGCTACTCCTAAATGACCCTGATGACTCCAACTCGGGGGCGAAAGGGTACCTCAAAGTCAGCCTCTTCGTGGTGGGGATCGGGGACGAGCCACCGGTAGGAAGTTTTAATGCAATTTTAATACGTTTAATAATTTTTTTATACAGTTTCAATACATTCTCAATATCGCTTGTATAAATAAGTCTCTGCACCATCGTAACACAGGTAGAGAAAAGGGAGTCCAATGACGACCACGATGACATTGAAAGCAACCTGCTTCTTCCAGCCGGTGTCACACTACGATGGGCCACGCTATCGCTGAAGGTGTTTAGAGCTGAGGACATACCCCAAAGTGAGACACCCTGCACAATACAAAAAGCATCATGACCAATCAAAAAGTGTGACTGCTAATTCATCCTCTGTTTTAGTGGATGATGCATTCATCCAGTCACTGAAGGAGGTTTTTGGTGCGGATCAAAAAAAGAAGAACCTGGTGGATCCTTTCATAGAGGCTCGTTTCGCTGGCAAAAAGGTTCCTAATCCATTTAACGACTTGCTGTACACTTGCTGTACTGTTTACAATGAACTCGTCAGTCGTGTCAATGCTGGCTAAGCAGTTTGCAACTTACTGCTATTATAACATTGGTTCTGTTGCTGCCCTTTTGTGCAATATACTTAACAGAGGTAGAGTAGGAAGAGTAGCCAAAAATATTAGTACCATTACTTTAGAGTAATATGATTCAAGTAAAAAGTATTCATCCAAATAATTACTTAAGGATAAATATTCAGGGGGAAAAAAAACTTAAACACTGCATATCTAGTGAGTATCTTCTGAATTATTTAGTAGCTATTTTAATGTTACTTGCACTAAAACTAGTGCGTGTGTGTGAGAGAGAGAGAGACAGACACTACGACAGGATATATTACAATTTTTACACATTTCAATTATCTGACTTTATAAGAGGGTTAATGTTAGCTAAAACATGTTCTTGTAGGCTGAAATGTGAATATTTCTACTGACAGATGACAGTGCATCATATAAATGTTATTTTTTCTAGTTTGTAAGTAAACATCGAAGAGTTGTGTTGCCTAATCACCGTTTGATTGGTGAAATGTAGTAAAATATCACGAATGCTTACGTCGGATTGGTGACAGTCATGTGACCGTGCCTGCTGGAAGGAGTCTCTAATGAGCCGAATGAACATTAGTCTCTGTAATCAATAGATTATAAATAAATGTTGCGATCGGAATGAATCTCAATGTAACAGAGTAAAAGTAGTGTTTTTTTCTTCACAAAAATACTAAAGTAAAATTAGTATGTTGCATTAAAACTTATCTGACAAGTACAATTTCTTCAAAACGTTACTTAAGTAAATGTAACACAGTAACTGTAGTGCGTTACTACCCACCTCTGCTTACTAACAAATGACTGACTGGTCCCTTTCCACCATTTAATGCTCTTCAGATCGTTATTAAAGTTAAAAAAAAATGCAGTTTTTGAAATAACGGCCTCATTTCAGTTATCTTTGCACCTAATGCAAATGTATGGTATACGCCATGTACTTTAAGGATACAACGTATAGTTACTATTGTGTATGTGTACAGCTATGTACACAGATCATCGAGAAGAACGCAAACCCTGAGTGGAACCAAGTGTTGAACCTTCAAGTCAAGGTGATTTAATGTTATGACTTCATTGTAAAAGTTGAGAAACAAAACCATGACAAAATGTTTTTCTTCCTGCACTAGTTTCCTTCCATGTGTGAACGTGTGAAACTGACCGTCTTCGATTGGTAAGTCATACAAATATACTGAAAAAAGCTCAATTGTACGATCTACGGAACATAAAACTTTTTTTGCTGATATTTGAGATTGAGAAAGTGTAGTATGTGCTAGTCCTGCAACACGGCCATGTTTATTGTGGGTGTGTGTCCATCACCAGCCATATGAGAATTACGTGGCCTGTGAGTCAGACGGTGCTGGCCCCTCCCTTCCCCACAATAACAAGCTCTGGGATCCTGTTGGCACTGTCTTCCTGCTGATTTTCATCACTTCATGTACTAATGCGCGAACAATACTGTAGGTCTGATAACACAGGTTTAGGAAGGTGGGAAGGAAGCAGGCGCAAGTGTGTTGACTTGAAAAACTCGATTTGCTGTCATAAACTTCCCGAAAGTATGTGCTGATATTTACATATGAACAAGAAGTGGCTATTTTCCTGTTCCATGTACACTCACCACATGATTCACAGTACAAGAGCTGTATCACAAAAGAGACACTTTACAAAGACAATGCTCTGTTCTGATTGACACCTGCAGGTTTAGGCATATGAATGTAAGTTTTGTGCGACTGCAGGGACCGTGTGACTGGGAATGATGCTGTTGGCACCACATACCTGAATCTGGCCAAAATAGCCTCCTCTGGGGGAGAAATAGAAGGTATGTTTGTCTACAACAAGTTTTGATCTCACTTTGTGTACTGACTTCTAAACGATGTCTTATCTGTTCTTTCTCTTGGTATAGAGGAACATGCAGGAAACGTAGAAATGTCGTCGTTTGAAGGTTCACTTGTGGTCTCCGTTGCTGTGTTGCATGCATGCCATTCAGTGAAGTGCTGCCTCGGTTTCTGTTAATCCCTTCCAACAGGAAAACGGATCGTACAAAAACTGAAGCAATTCGTCTAAGATATAATGTAAATCCCCCAAAAAACTATGTACACAAAACACATTTAATGGTGAATAATTATAGTTTTACATCCAGAAAACGATGCCCAACTGGTTAAAAAAAAGATTAAACTGCACCTGTGAGGATTTTCCCGACAATATTGGATACACATGTTAAACAATGCCAAAGAGTCCAATCATAAGGTTCATGCGTTTGGATGCAATTTTATATGCCTCTAATATGTATTTATTTTAACACTGGGTCATTTGTGACATCAAATCAAATCAAATCAAATCAACTTTATTTATAGAGCACATTTAAAATTTACCACAGGGGTAGCCAAAGTGCTGTACAATGAGCAGGTTAAAAGATAAAACGAGTACCGAGCCAACACAACACAAACAGAACACGATAAAAAATAAATAATTAAAATAGAATTAATAAAAACAAAAAAACATAAAAACAGGATCACAGCAGGTGTATTATGGGGCGCCATTGCAGGATGGATATCACTGTGTTAAAAGCCATGGAATAAAAGTATGTTTTTAAGAGAGATTTAAAAACAGGAAGAGAGGAGGCTTGTCTAACACTCAGGGGTAGGTCGTTCCAGAGCTTGGGAGCAGCAACGGCGAAAGCTCTGTCACCTCTAAGCTTCAGCCTTGTGTCGGGGACCGTCAACAGCAGCTGATCGGCTGATCTTAAGGATCGGGTGGGGCAGTAAGGCTGAAGGAGGTCGGAGAGATAGGTTGGCGCGAGGTTGTTTAGACATTTAAAAACAAATAAAAGGAGTTTAAAATGTATTCGGTAACGCACAGGGAGCCAGTGAAGGGACGCTAAAATAGGGGTGATGTGCTCACGTCTGCGGGTCTGTGTTAGCAGACGAGCAGCAGAGTTCTGCACGAGCTGCAGGCGGGCGAGGGAGGCCTGGCTAATGCCTACATACAGGGCATTACAATAATCAAGACGAGTCGAGATAAAAGCGTGGATTAATTTCTCAAGATCATGTCTTGATAGAAGCGGTTTCACTTTCGCTATTTGGCGTAATTGATAAAAGCTTTTTTGAATGACGCTGCTGATTTGTTTTTCGAATTTAAAATCTGAGTCAAACTTTACCCCCAGGTTTGTGACAGAGTCGCTGAGATACGGGGTCAGAGTGCCGAGGTCAACGTTGGGGGAGGGAGAGCGACTTGGACCGAACAACATAACTTCTGTTTTATCTTCATTTAGGCTCAGGAAGTTAGCTGAAAGCCAGACTTTGATGTCGTGCAGGCAGTCAATAAGACGTTGAACCGTGTTATTTTGTGCCATGGGAAAATAAATCTGGCAATCATCGGCATAAAAATGAAATGCAATACTGTACTTCCTAAAAATAGAACCAAGGGGGAGAAGGTAAAGCGCAAATAAAATTGGGGCAAGGATTGAGCCCTGGGGGACCCCATGTGGTAAAGGAGCTGTGGACGACATAAAACTGTCTACTTTTACACAAAAACTCCTGTCGGTTAGGTATGACCGGAACCAGTTGAGGGCGGCGCCCTTAATGCCCACACAGTTCTCAAGACGAGTGATTAAGGTGACAGACGTAATTACATAACATTTTTAGTACGGTACATGCTCTCTGCCTGCATGGCCCCTCTTGGCTCTGCTGTCTTGGTTGCTGCCTAGAGCTTCTTGTGTCATCCTTTCTCGTCTCATACCCTCTGACTGCTTTGATCTCTACAAAATATAATTTTGTGATTATCTACGACATTTTACACTGTTTTTGTCAACATAGACCTGTACAAAGTTGGACTAGCAGCTAAACTGCTGCTGAAAGACGGCGACATTGTGACATTACTACTTGGTTTGAAAAATAAAAGGTTATTTTCTTCTACTGTAATTGTGGCATGCACATAACACTGACGCACAGTGACATAAATGCTGGTAAAAGCAGCTTTTTGTTTTTGATGCGGCCCTTGTACTGATCCGAGAGTGTGAAGGTGTACCTAATGTTGTGACCGGTGAATCTATATGTTTGAAGTTTTTTTTGACAGTGTCTGGGGGAAAAAAAATAGTGATGTTTGTCTTCAAGATGTATATTTAACTGTATATATTTTATAAGATACGTTCTGATACTTTTGGAGAGATTGGGGTGTGGTGGGTTTTATTTGCAATCTAATGCAAACGCTTCCACAAACAAATTGTTTTTCAGATTTACGCAGAAAGGTTGAAAATGTGACTGTTTACGCAAAATTTACACTAAAGCATATTCAAAATATATTGTCCAGATCACCAGAAAGTGTGTTAAATGTAGATTAGAATCATCATAGGTCCCCTTTTACATCACTTTAATCTTTTTTTATTTTTATTGAAGACTAACCAGAGTGGGAAGCCACCTCTGTACTTTGCTGTAAGTTCTTGCCTAAATTGAATAGTGTTTCTCATCTTCTTTATCAAAGTGCTGAGACACTCTACTTTTTTGGTCCCGCTGCTGACATTCGATTCTGTGGAGTGATATAGGGGCAAAATGTCTTATGTGCAATGTTTGGCCGTTTGCCGGTTAAAAACTATTAAGATTTTTGGAAAAAAAAATAGACACTGAATTATATGTGAAGTGGGGCGTACGAAAACCGAGGTAACACTTCTCTGATATTGTGCATGCTAAAATGCTAATTCTATGTTGCCTCTGCAGCTGTGTGCACTTGTTTAGCGCTAGTTCTGATTGCAGTGTCAAACATGAATGATTTTGCATCGTTGCCATGTCTTGCACTTGCTTGCCCAGTGATAACATGAGTTTGTCCGCCAACCACCGCTGCCTGATCACGCCTTCTGTCATGCTTGGCGAATTGCAAGTCTAAGTCTTGTTTTTCAATCTGCATGAAGCTGACAGCGGAGAGTCGGAGGTCGGTTTCCTGCCCGTCTTTGGCCCTTGTTACATCAACCTCTATGGCAGCCCCCGAGAGTTCAGTGGATTGCCAGATCCCTACGAAGACCTCAATTATGGAAAGGTATTGTTGACAAATTCAGTTTTCATGATGCTGTACACTCATGACTCTACATGTAGCACAATAAGGTATTCATTTGCATATGTTTGACCAGGGTGAAGGAGTGGCCTACAGGGGCAGGGTCTTGGTCGAGCTGTCCACTAAGCTGGAAGGCAAAGTTGATAAAATCGTCGACAGCATCTCGAGTGATGACATCCTGGTGACACAGGTAGTGTACACGCTTTCTTGGGGAAAGATGTAAAATATGAAAAAAAATGTTTCCTCATCTCCATTCTGCTGTTTTGCATCAGAAGTACCAGAGGAGAAGGAAGTACTGTCTTTGCGCAGTCTTCCACAGTGCCTCCATGATACAGGAACCAGGTGAACCAATCCAGTTTGAGGTCAGCATCGGTAACTATGGCAACAAACTCGACACCACCTGCAAACCACTGGCCTCCACCACTCAGTATAGTTGCGCTGTCTTTGATGGTGAGTGGTTCACGTTGCATATTTACTGGAAGATGTTTACAAATGTCATGATTTTAGGAAACCACTATTATTACCTGCCGTGGGCAGGCACCAAGCCCGTTGTTGTGGTCACCTCATTCTGGGAGGACATCAGCCACCGCATGGACACAATCAATATTATCCTCTACATCACTCACCGCTTGGTAACGCTGCATTATCCTCAGAAATAAACTGTTTTTTAATGAGACAGGAGCTCACCGGTTGTTTGCACGTCCTCGCTGTAGCAAACAAACCTGGAGGCCTTTAAAAATGCTGTGTCAGCTAAAGCACCTGACAATGAGCTTGACGCCACGTGGGTGAAGTTGCTCAGTCAGCTGATTGAAGACTTGGAAAAGTAAGTGACACTAATTACGTTTAAAGCAAAAATCTATTCACTGCATGGAAAGGCTCAAATTCTTCAGAGAGGGAAGGGGGTTATAATTTAAGGGGTCAATTCAATATCCAAATACGCAATATATGCACAACACAAAGAAGCTTTTGTGTTTTTATGTGCGGAGTCTAACTGTGTAACCGTTTGAATTTAGGGTTGATAGAATATCCAACTATTGTTCAGTTTAAAAAAATAAAAATAAAAAAAAAGATATAATTTTCAATATACTGTGTACAAAAATGAGTTTTTTTTTTTTTTTAAATGATCACAAGGTGTTTATATTTGTATTTGTTGCTGTTATCGTCACTTACTACTTACATATGTGTGTCTGTGTGTGCTAAAAATGTGTTTATACATGAGATAGATTATTAATATCAAAATAAGAGGAGTGCATTTATTTTATGAAAAAGGGGTGGAAATAAATGTTTCACTTCTTCCCACTCTTTTTGGATATAAAATACCTAATTTTGCATTTAAATGTGTTTTCCTTGTGAAGTATATTTCTATATCTGTACTTTACTGTTTTTTTTGTTTTTTTTTAATCAAATTTGTTTGTGTACGACTAAGAATATCCTACTTTGTCCAGTTTCCCAACCCGAGACCTGGAGGGCTGCTCCAACCTGACATCGCTGGACATCCAGCTTAAGAAGCTGCGGGACAGCGGCTTGAACAGCATCAAGGAGGTAGCCAGACGCATGAGGGTGGAGGCTCAAGACGTCGCCGACACTCTGGCCGACATCGAGTCGTGGGTTGACAAGCTCAGGATGCTTGCTGAGGAGGTAAAAATTGAGGCATATCATTCCACACTCAAAGCTTTACCACATTCTACTCTTTTCCTCCAGCCCCAGAACAGTATGCCTGACGTGATCATCTGGATGCTGCGAGGCGAGAGGAGGGTTGCTTACAGCCGCGTACCGGCTCACCAAATCCTCTTCTCCACATACTGTGAGCAGGCCTGTGGGCAACACTGTGGCAAAACCCAAACAATCTTCTTGAAGGTACAGATTGATAAAATCACAACACTAGACTGTCTGCACCATCTATCCAAGTCTAAGCAGCTGTTGTGGTCCTCTCAGTACCCCATGGACAAGAACGGGGGCTTAAAGGTGCCTGTTGAAATTGGAGTCAACATGTGGCTTGGTCTAGCCGCTCATGAGAAGAAGTTCAACTCCTTTGCTGAGGGAACATTTAGTGTGTTTGCAGAGCTGGTACGTTGTCACTAATAAAGTCCAGAAGCATTATTAAGATTCCTGTAGAAGCACTTTAAACTGAGACCTGGTGTCTTTGTTTTTGTTTTGCAGTATGAGAACCAAGCCAGTGTGTTTGGGAAGTGGGGGACCACAGGATTAGTGAGGCGCCATAAATTCTCCGACGTAACCGGCAAACTGAAACTGAAAAAGGAATACTTCATGCCACCCCGAGGATGGGAGTGGGAGTCTGACTGGTTTATTGACCCGGAGAAAGCGTGAGTAAAACTTCTCCCTCTCCCCAAAAGAAGTTACGGGTGTTAGTCCTCTTGGGACGGTTATTCATAACACGCATTTTCTCCACTGTGCAGCAGAAGTTAGGGAGTCACTTGTGTCTACATTCCTCTCGTGCCACAGACCATGATTTAATGAGAAAATACCAGGTCCTACCAATGAGCTGGAATAGTTTTTTAACCCCTTCCTGGACAGGGCTGCCTTTAACCTAAGGGGAGCCCCGGTTTGTGAGGGCCTTGCCTCTGTTGCTCAGCACCAAGACATTAAACTTGACTAAAGGAAGTCAAAGTTATAATAAAGTGTCTGTATGAGGGAGATCATTAACTTTTTCAAGAGGAATTAAAGGGCGCGTTGTGGCACTTGCGCCATGTCCAATTTCCCACCCTGGCGGGATTTCAGCCAGCCAGAGGCACGAGATGGTCTTTGTCTGACAGCAGGTCGTCGTTAATCACATCCCCAATGTAGAAAAATCCTACCAACACAATTAGTAAAACATTGTGTACGGACAACTTGTTTTTATACAATAAGAGATGTGGGAGGCCAAAATATGAAAACAGCTGTTTTATTTTAGAGACGTGACGTCACACCAGGAAGCAGCGACCGCTCTGAGAAAGGCTGAGGGAAGAGCCGAAACTAAGATTAATCTCTTACTGTCTAAAAACTAACAAGTGTGCGTACAAATATATTCTACTAATATTTAAAGAACACATGATGAACGCAATCAATGTATCCTCCCAACACACGGGAGGTTTGCGGGGGGCCACCAGGTATTGACTCGCCTCCCTCCCACTGTGGGGGGAAAGGAGGGTGTTAACGTCGGACAAATATTTGACTTGCCATTTTGCCCTTTTGTTTTGCTCCAACTAGCCCTTGAGCTATAACTGAAGTCTACTGAATATATTTACATGTTCATAGCTGTTTAGTTGAGTTTAGAGATGTGGCAACTTTTCAGAATCTACCCAAAAATGACCCTAGTTTGGGTTCAAATTCTGGTTTTCCTTTCTCCCACCACGTCCCTCCTCTGGCTGCTTTGTCCTAAAATTAGCATCATTTTGGACGGCATGATGGTGTTTTACGGGAGCTTACGTTACTTTTTTTGTGTTGAAGTCTCTTAACAGAGGCGGATGCAGGACACACGGAATTCATGGATGAAGTTTTCCAAAATGAAACCCGCTTCCCTGGTGGAGAGTGGAAGGCCGCCTCCGAGCCTTTCACCGATGTGGTATAGAAAGATGAGGCGTGCATGCAAATATACTGGTGAGCTGTCAAGAACACACAAATAAATGCAGCATGTGATTTGAATCACAGAATGGAGAGAAGAGCCGCCATCCAGGAGAGTTTGATTGTCCTCCGGGTTGGACCTTGGAGGATGAGTGGACAGTTGATGACAACAGAGCTGTGGATGATCAAGGTAGGTACTTGTGAGAGATATTTTCTTTGATGTGCCACAATAATAATAAGCAAGTTGAAATGTTTTTTCCACAGGTTGGGAATATGGCTTGACCATTCCTCCAGATGACAAACCTAGGTCCTGGGTCCCTGCAGAGAAGGTGTACCATGTCCATCGCAGGAGAAGGCTTTTCCGACCTCGCAGGAGAGACACAATTCCTGCAGGTGCAACTATGGAGGTCAGTATCTTTCGGTTAGGTGTTTACACGATATCATCTGATACAGGTGGCATAGCTGAACTTTTGTAACGATGCCGGTGCTCAAACTGTGTCTGAACCGGTACTTAAAAAATAATTGATTGAGAAGTTTGACATCTTAAAGAATTGAATCCATGTAATGCTTTAAAAAGGCAAATGGATGGCAGAAAAGGCCAAAAGGCTTGTTTCCATTGTGGTCCATTAAATATTCATCACATTTGATACATTCAATAATAAGATATATAACCTGTAACATGTATATAAAAAATGATGTTAAAAAAATTGAAAAATGATCTACATATACACAGTATACATGTCAGGTGTTTTGAAAAACAATATATACAAAAAAAATGGGGGGGGGGGGGTATATACACTATGTACATGACACTATGACATACAATAACATACAAATTGTGTCCAAGAACAATACATTTTTATTTTTAGAATATAACGTCACTGCAGATATTGTACAGTGAATTTTGTTACATGCAAGTTGAAGGAAATAGTAATGTAAATACTTCATTAGTGCAATTCAGTCTATACACTATCGTGGCAAATACTACCAGTGATACAAAGGTTTGTTAATTCTACATGCAAGAGTTATGTATTATCAATCAATCAATCAATCAATGTTTATTTATATAGCCCTAAATCACAAGTGTCTCAAAGGGCTGCACAAGCCACGACGACGACCTCGGTACAAAGCCCACATAAGGGCAAGGAAAAACTCACCCCAGTGGGACGTCGATGTGAATGACTATGAGAAACCTTGGAGAGGACCGCATCTGTGGGTAACACCCCCCCCCCCCCCCCCCCCCCCCCCCCCCCCGCTAGGGGAGACCGAATGCAATGGATGTCGAGTGGGTCTGACATAATATTGTGAGAGTCCAGTCCATAGTTAGTCCATTAATCAAGCAACATGAAGTATAATAGGCAATATCACTATCAAGCAGGTGGCGGAGTCTATATTTTTGATGTGAGGTACAAACAAATTGTTGAGCATTTTGGTCTGAGTATTTCACCCTTGTCTTTGCAGGTAAAATAAGTCAAGCCTAACACAGTCATGGCAGTTGTCTTGGCAGTAACTACACATTACTTTTATTTTTCCCTTATTTCACTGCTACTCAACTAAAGTACCAATGATTGTCACACACACACGAGGTGTGGCGAAATTATTCTCTGCATTTGACCCATCACCGTTGATCACCCCCTGGGAGGTGAGGGGAGCAGTGAGCAGCAGCGGTGGCCGTGCCGGGAATCATTTTTGGTGATTTAACCCCCAATACAAACCCTTGATGCTGAGTGTCAAGCAGGGAGGTAATGGGTCCCATTTATATAGTCTTTGGTATGACTGATATATATGATATATAACAACTAATAGTGACCACTGAAAAAAAGGCTTGAATAGATCATGCAACCATTTCAGTCGGCACCGGTGGCATTATGGTACCAAGTTTCAGTACCCATCCCTACTTCTGACATTGAGTTTTAAAACAAAAAACATTTCCTACTGTGCACAGAGAATGGACCAAGGAGACCCAGAGGGATGGGAATTCTCCTCGTTGATCGGCTGGAAGTTTCACAGGAAGGAGCGATCATCAGATACGTTTCGTCGGAGGCGGTGGAGGAGAAAGATGGCACCGGAAGAGCGCTTAGGAGCGTCTGCCATCTTTAAACTAGAGGGTACACTGGTGGGTGTAAATCACTTTTGTTACCTCCACCAGGAGGTTAGGTATTCACTGGGATTTGAAAGGTTACGGGTGGATTTTGATGAAACTTTCATCTTAAAAACTGTCACCATGTTGTTCCCCACAGCACAGCTGTATTGTGCCTGGCGGTGCAGCCATTGTTGTGTCGATCAGCATTGCAGATGCTCACTAACTTCGTTTGGTTCTGTCTTTTCTGCTGATTTATTTAAAAAAAAAAAATTTGCGCACTTGTATTCACTGGGGTTTGTTTGTTGGTTAGCAACAGAGTTCAAAAAGACAGATTTTTATTAAACTTTCAGGAAATGCTAGAAATAAGATAAGGAACAAATGATTACTGGTAGATTCTGGATTTACAATTTTGTCAAAGGATTCCTTACTATTGGTAAAATAATAGGGCCTGGCAAAGGTCTGGGCTTTCCAAGTGCTTTTTTAGTTTATCTATTGCCACATATCAGATACAATTTCCCAGGTTAAATCACAGCCCTAACCCCCCCCCCCCCCCCCCCACCCAACAATTTGTTTCACTTCATTTGGTTTTTAATTCCATTCATCCATTCCATCGCGGGGGGGGGGGGGTGCTGGAGACTCTCAGCTGCATTCGGGCGGTAAGCAGGGTACACCCTGGACAAGTCGCCAATTCAATTTGTCTTTTTTTGTACTAAAAGTAATTAATCGGAAATTGTTTAATTTATTTTTTCAGTGCAAGATAAAAATGTTAACATGGTTAATACATACTTTGTATAAATTTCCTAAATCAACCACGACTGGGATTTGAAGCCAGTGCCCCGGAAGCCACTGAGTTTGTGTGTGGAATTTGGCCATTATATTTCTGTCCGTGACAGAGCAGGATGTTGCTAGGAATACGCTTGCGGTAAAATTTCATATTGACGCTTCTTATGCGTTTCTTTACAAACAGGGGCCCCCGGCAGATTGTGCGGCCCTACTCAGAGTACATGTTCTGCAATATCCACTTCCATCTTTGTTAAATAGACAAAGCTATGATATGAAACAATCAACTGGTTCTCGGTATTATTTACTCATGTATTAAATATCAACACTTTTTTTCCTCAGCAGTTTAAACTATGAATGGTGTTGATTTACTTTACAGGGTGTTGATACTGAAGAGAAAGAGCAAAGCTCCAAGGGTGATGTCACCAAGATGTTTGGTGCTAACACACCCACTGTGTCCTGCTCATTTGACAGTGAGTAGTGGCTCTATGAATGTAGGTATAAATATAGATACATAATGATCCTTTCTCCCCAGGGTCATATATGTATCACCTGCGTGTGTATGTCTATCAGGCACGCAATCTGACATCGATGGACAAAGATAGTTTTTCTGGTATGAGTGGTAAAAACCTCCTGCAAGACTTGAAGAAAGGTCTTGAGTTTTTTTTTCTCCGCAGATCCGTACGCCCACATCTCCTTCTTGCATCTGAGTAAGACAACAGAGAAGCTGCAAGCGACTCTAAACCCAACCTGGGACCAAACCTTGATTTTTAACAACGTGGAGATTTACGGCAACCCGCAGACTATCGCGCAGCACCCCCCAAATGTGGTCCTGGAGTTCTATGACCATGACCAAGTGGTAACACATGTAACACTTTATCAACCCAATCTAAAAGTGTTTCCCTGACAAGATGGTGTCTGTTCAGGGAAAGGACGAGCTGCTGGGGCGCAGTGTTTTCCCTCCACTGGTAAAGTTAAATCCCGGCATGGATCTGACACCCAAACTGCTGTGGCACCCCATCATGCAGAAGGGGCGAGTGGAAGGGGAGGCACTGGTGGCAGCTGAGCTCATCTTCAAAGATAAGGTCTGCATGCAAAGACGTGTTAAGAAGTGACAAACAATGAATTTTAAAGTCTTGTTCATTTCTTCAGTCAGGAGAGTCAGATCTCCCTCTGGTTCCCCCAAAGAGGGCAGAGAACCTCTACATGGTTCCGCAGGGCATCCGACCTGTTGTGCAGCTCACTGCTGTGGAGGTAATGGGATTTCTCTGATGCTGTTTGCCTCACAACCTTTTGCACAATGTTTCTAAAGGTGTGATTGATGTTTGCAGATTCTAGTATGGGGTCTGAGGAACATGAAGCCTTATCAGCTGGCCTCGGTGTCCTCACCCAGCCTGGTGGTGGAGTGCGGGGGACAGAGGGTAGAATCGGCGGTCATCAGGAACATGAAGAAGAGCCCCAACTTCCCCAGCTCTGTCCTCTTCATCAAAGTGGTAATGTTCAATACACACATTAACCGTTCGAACGCCACCATAGCCTATCTTGGTTTAATTTGGGTTTCCTGTCAACCTCCTGTCCTCCAGCTTCTTCCAAAGGATGAGATGTACACACCTCCCATTGTGCTGAAAGTGATTGATCATCGTCCGTTTGGCAGGAAACCAGTGGTGGGCCAGTGCACCATCACCTCTCTAGAGCGGTTCCGCTGCGACCCTTACATCATCACAGCAGAGGGAGCCATGTCTTCCAAAAGTAAGGCCACAAAATTACTGAAATGAACAACCATCATGAGAGAACCTCATCTTATCCTCCTGCAGTGGCCTTAATGGCGGCAATTCCTTACAAACAAGTCTCCATCAACATGGAAGAAAGCAGACCACTGCTGGAAGCTCAGGTAGGCTCCTACTATGGTATTTCTCTCCTCTTCTAATCAGTTCCTCCAGGATTTTGAAATGGCACGATTGCGCCAAATTCAACCAATCCCCACAAATCATGCACTTGGCCAAGCAGCATTATTTTTGCCAATCAAGTTTGTATGTACAGGGTCTAAAAGCACACATCTAATCAAAACTTTTGTTTCTTGTGTAGACGAAGCAGAAACTGCAACATGTACCGATATATCAACTCTTTATTGCTCAAACGGCACAATCATCTTGTCGTAGCCCAGACCTACTTCCTGTTCCTGTCTAGGCCGCTAAGCCTTCTGGGTAATGTTACGTAGTGAATAAACATTTAGCAACACGGCTAGTGCCATCCTCACTTCCTTGTATGGTATTTATATATTTATTTAACCTTATTTTATCCAGGGTAAGACAAACATATTCTCATTTGCAATGCTGACCTAGCAAAGAGGCAGCATTTGCATGACCGAGATGTTGAAGTGTGATGACAATCTCATCACCAATAAAAACTACCGCTTTACTTTCAGAAGTTCACAAATGCTCTTACTGGTAAATGTGTTGGAAAATAAATAAATGTTTAAAATGGAAAAACACTTTTCCTGCATAATAATAATACATTTTATTTATAAGGCGCCTTTCTGGGCACTCAAGGACACCGTACAAAATCAAACAATAAAATCAAATTGGATAAAAAAAACAACAAAGAGAAAAAAGATGATTACAATGAATAAGCAGTCAGGAATAGGTGTTTGCATAAAATAAGCATGAAGATTGTGTGCAAATTGTGGACGACAGAGCAGACAGTGGACAATAAGTAAGCCTTTTTTCTTTCTGTAATAACAATTACTGTTATAAATTATTAAAATAGTACAGTAATTTGACGATGAGTAGGTGCTTTTACTGCCACTTTTAAGTCAGTGTAGTATAAAACAAAACATCAATACTGTATCTGTTTTACAATATTTGTTACACCCCTGTGCTTTTTGAGGTTACGTTTATGAGGAACACTTTAAAACAGTGATAACATAGTCCTAAAATCACAAGTTGATTTGATGTTTTTGAGGGAAAAAGAAGCCTTAAAACATTGCAATTTTTCCCACAACTTTTTTGAAAAACCTAACCCTAATTCAGGCGTTTTAAATGGCTGCAACAACCACAAAAAAGCCTGTGAAATCCTGGAGGGACTGTCTTATAATGCAACCCACTGGAACCTTTTTGACTAAAAAGTGCATAATTTGACTTGTGGAGTCAAATTTGACCAATGGTGTCACTCTGGCTTGCAGTTCATGCACAGCATGTCAGCTGCTGTCAACAAAATGGCGTCCGCTACGTCCTATTTTGTATGTATGGTTCAACTTGTTGTTGCTTTCTCACAAAGCTGGGCACTGACACTGAATGATGACTTACACCACAGCTGTGTAGGATGTCACAATGCGCACTGATGCAGGCGGGAGATGTCTTATTGTTGGAACAATCTGTCCTCTAATGAGCACATTATTACCATTTTTCACACTGGGCTCAACAAAACCCAGACTATATTCTTAAATTTGTATCAGAAGCACCAACTACCTATGAAATTGATTAATTTAGT
Organism: Nerophis lumbriciformis; assembly: GCF_033978685.3. Taxonomy (NCBI): domain Eukaryota; kingdom Metazoa; phylum Chordata; class Actinopteri; order Syngnathiformes; family Syngnathidae; genus Nerophis; species Nerophis lumbriciformis. The sequence goes on along the minus strand of NC_084558.2, from coordinate 8,364,857 downwards.
AATGTATTCAAAGATACTCTGGTGCTCTATTAGGGAGACATACGTTTAACAGCAAGATAGCAAACTTTATACATGCAGGTGCTGTGATACAAATGAGCTATGCCAGGGCCCTCATAGCAAAAACTCTTCCACCTTTTCATCCCTCAGATTGCAGCTTGCCAAATAACTGTTGCACAAAGTACTTTAAACACAATGATGATGAAATTGATTACTTTTCTCCACTTTTGATTCCCTTTTGTGTTACATTGCCCGGCCTATCTGCACAGCGCGTAGAGAAGGTAAGGCGCCAAAGTCATTTTGGACTGAACAAAATGATACTACTGAAGGGTGTCGTTTACTTGTCAGGAAAAGCAAACTGTGGATTGGTGGAGTAAATTCTACATTTCTGTGGGAGACCAAGAGAGAGGTGGCCCTTATCTCAAGAAAGGATATGACACCCTCAAAGTAAGAAACTTATCACAACTATTGTAATGAGCTGGTTGAACAATACATGCTTTCTAATATATAGGTTATCTTTGTTTTAAAACAATCCAAATAACTACTGTATTTTTCGGACTATAAGGGGCACTTAAAATAGTATAATTTTCTCAAAAATCGACAGTTCGCCTAATGTATGTATTAATTCTGGTTGTGCTTACCGACCTCAAAACTATTTTTATTTGGTACATGGTGTAGTACGTAAGTGTGACCAGTAGATTACAATCACACTTATGAGATACATGTAGACTGCAGGCGGATGCCTCGTCAATAAATGATGCTGGCAAGTATCCGTAAGTAAGCAACACCAAAATTTTATGTTTCATTGCGACTATAGAACATACTTGCCAACCTTGAGACCTCCGATTTCGGGAGGTGGGGGTCGAGCGGGGGCGTGGTTGGGGGCGTGGTTAAGAGGGGAGGAGTATATTTACAGCTAGAATTCACCAAGTCAAGTATTTCATATATATATATATATATATATATATATATATATATAAATAAATTAGAGAAATACTTGAAGTTCAGTGTTCATTTATTTACACATCTACACACACATAACACTCATCTACTCATTGTTGAGTTAAGGGTTGAATTGTCCATCCTTGTTCTATTCTGTCACTATTTTTCTAACCATGCTGAACACCCTCTCTGATGATGCATTCTGCTTCGTCTCCTTGTTGTGTGCGCAGTTGTGCACTGCACTCTCTAAAAGCCGTAGATGTTATTGTCACATATGCATGTACAGTAGATGGCAGTAATGTCCTGTTTAAGAGTGTCACAACATTGCTGTTTACGGCAGACGGACTGCTTTACGGTAGACGAAAACATGACTGCTGTTGTGTGTTGTTGCCGCGCTGGGAGGACGTTAATGAAACTGCCTAACAATAAACCCACATAAGAAACCAAGAACTCGCCCTCGATCATTCTACAGTTATAACGTGATTGGGCAGGCACGCCGTTTATATTGTGGGAAAGCGGACGTGAAAACAGGCTGTCGACACGTCACTCAGGTCCGCATGGAGTCTGCCTGAATTTCGGGAGATTTTCGGGAGAAAATTTTGTCCCGGGAGGTTTTCGGGAGTCTCTCGGAAAATCCGGGAGGGTTGGCAAGTATGCTATAGAATTACACAGTGCTTTGGTGAGCTATGAAGTCGCACTGCTTGATGAAACGCGGAGCATTACGGCTACCATAGTCAGACATGATGTGCTTCAATATACGTTTATTATTATTATGGTGTGTATGTATATGGACCCCAAAATGGCACCTGTATGGAGAAATCTGGTGTTTTTTTCTCAATGTTGTGCAAAACCAACTTTTCTGACCTGTCAGGACCTGCTGACGTGTATTTGGGATCTTCATAAGTCTCCAAAATTTGCGGGCACTCGCTACTGGAGTCCGGACCTTGGTTAATAAGCTCCTTTCTTTTTCTTTATATTCTTGTTGCGGGGCATTCATCCTCTGCTGTTGCCATTTCTAATTCAAAGTACAGTATAGTTCTAACTCAAAGGAGAACTGCACTTTTTTTGGAATTCTGCCTGTTGTTCACAATCATTATGAAGAACATGACAGATGGATTTTTTTTAATGCATTCTAAATATTAAATAAACGTAAATAAAAGTCGGCTTACAGCAAAGGTCCACTATATCGCACTAAAAACCCATTCAAAAAGTGCCAACAATACTCCATTTACATTTCGTGACTTGAATATTAACCAAGTATTAGTGATATTGTTATTATAAGCTCTAACGCAGACAAACTATTTATAGCGGCGCTGTAATCACTCTCGTGTGTCCCTATGTTTACATCAAGTGGTCTGCTGCTTCCTTGCTCCCTGTAAGTTTACTCTAGATCATAAATCCTGCATCTCACTTGGACAGAAGTGTGAGTAGGTGTTCCGACAAGTTGGTACACTTTGATTGCCATTTAGGACCTGAAAAGACGCTTCGTCCCCCCGTGCTGCCCCACTCGGTTTCTTTGAGGATTGAGACATTTTTAATTTAAATGAGAATATACGAACATTCTAGCGGTCAACATCCTAATGACAGCAGACCTTGTACAGTAAGTGAGATTGTGTTTGTTGGCTCATGAAGTCTGCAGTGAGTAATAATCAGTAATGAAGAAGATAAAAGCAAACGTGATGAATTTTTTTAATTAAGGTACTGCATATGCTTAGAATGATCAAAATATGTAAATATTAAATATTATAAATGTGCATGCTACTACATTACATATACTTGCATCATGTATATAAAACCTCAATGGAGGTGTTGGGATGGTTTTTAAGGGCTTTATAGGTGCAATTGCACGGCTTCTGTAGGCTCCATGGTAAGCAGACTTTTGAATTTAGAATACAAAAAAAATATTCAACATGTCTTTCATAATGATTGTGAACGACAGGCAAAATTCCAAATGAAGTGCAGTTCCTCTAATCTGTCAGTAGACTCGCTATGGAAGCGTTAAAAACTACCGATACAACAAAGATGACACTGTCAAAGTGGAGGCACGGAAATAAGACCGGCCAAAAAAAACGGCGTATCCTGAATAGATATCAGAAAGCAGCTTGAAGATGGTCTGTAAAACATAATCTATGCAACATTTAGACCAAATAACCATAATTACATGTTATGTAGACCATAAGGAAGTGTTTTAAATGTAGAAACGAATCATAATTTGACCTCTTTAATGCGCCTTGTAATCCGTTGCATCTTTTGTTTGAAAATATATCTGTTTAGACCCGCTAATCGGCAGTGCACCCTATGGTTTGAAAAATACAGTACATACAACAACAAGACTATTTGTCATTAAAACATTATCTTTTACAAAAAAATTATAGCGCTGAATTGTATTTTCAGGTTTACAACTGTGAATTGGAAGATGTCCCAGAATTCAAAGGGCTGACAGACTTCTGCAGCACCTTCAAACTTCAGCGTGGCAAAAACGAGGACGGCAACGACGATCCCAGTGTGGTCGGCGAGTTTAAGGTACTTGACAAAATTAGACCAGATACTTGAATAACTGGACGTCTCCTAACGTTGTACGGGCCTGCAGGGGTCGTTTAAGGTGTACCCCCTGCCAGATGACCCGGGGGTCACCCCGCCTCCCCGGCAATTCCGAGAGCTGCCCGACAGCGGGCCTCAGGAGTGCCTGGTCAGGATTTATGTGGTTCAGGCCAATGATCTCCAGCCCAAAGACAACAACGGCCGAGTGAGGATGGATCCTTGTTTGCAGCAAGATAGGCTAATCCCATTTTCTAACAACTTTTGTTAATCTTCCCTTTAGTGTGACCCATATATGAAGATATCCCTGGGAAAGAACACAATTGATGACCGTGACCATTACCTCCCCAATACCACCAACCCTGTGTTTGGACGGTACTTGGTCCAAATACATGCATGGGCTTTTATCTAACCTATTTTCTTTGATAACATGATGGAATTTGTTTTATTTTGTTCAGGATGTTCGAGATGACCTGCTTCCTGCCCCAAGACAAAGACCTGAAAATCTCTGTGTATGACCATGACCATCTGAGTCGCGACGAGAAGGTTGGGGAGACGGTGATTGACCTGGAGAACCGCTTCCTGTCGCGATACAACGCCTACTGTGGCCTGCCACAAACCTACTGCACGTAAGGCAAACGTTTGAAATAAGTAAACATGACTTTATATTCTTACTACAGCTGCAGCGCGCTACTAAAAGATTGCTGACAAATATTTATTGTCATGGCCTGCCCCTGGCATAAACACATATGCGGTTGTTTAGGGGACACAACCAGTGGGGGGAAGGGTACATAATTATGGCAACCGTTCACTTCAGTAGCTGATGATCGTTTTCATCGTGCTCTGCAAGTGTTTGCTTGTTCTACTTCATTGGACTGAATTACCTCATGGGTACAATTTATACTTTGTTTCTGATAAACTTTTATTCAACAGGGAGTCAACATGTCCTTTGTAATAGTTTTAGTTCGAGTTAGCAGCATATAGAAATAAAAGAGCATCACTTAGAATGCTTTTCTCATGACAAATTTACACCCGTATTTCTGAAACAACCGTACTATTTAAGTTCATATTGTAGCCAAACCCATTTCTTTAGGATATGTCTAACATTTGTTTTTTCATAAATTTTGCCAATTCATTGCTTTGTTTTTCTTACTTTTTCCAATTAATGCCAAAGTGGCATAGCAGTTTTGAATTGGCTTCATGGTGGTTCCAGATAGCCAACACACTGTCCCCTTTAGCCCAATAAACCTATTTGTTTACCTTTTCATTAAAACTTTGGACATTACCTGGAATACTAACACGTGCCTATTGAACTGAATTGTAATGTATAATAAATCCATTCATCCATTTTCTACTGCTTGTCCCGTTCGGGGTCGTGTCGGGTGCTGGAGCCTATCTCAGCTGCATTCGGGCGGAAGGCAGCGTATACCCTGGACAAGTCGCCACTTCATCACATGGCCAACACAGATAGACAGACAACATTCACACTCATACAAATCTTTACATAACTTGTAAAAATATGAATACATTATTTCTATCCAAGTATACACTCATTCAAACTACATTTTTGTTAATGTATGCACACACTCAGGCTCCCATAACCAAATCTGCTTTTGGTCGCCAAATCAAATCAAATCAAATCAACTTTATTTATAGAGCACATTTAAAATTTACCACAGGGGTAGCCAAAGTGCTGTACAATGAGCAGGTTAAAAGATAAAACGAGTACCGAGCAAACACAACACAACACAAACAGAACACGATAAAAAATAAATAATTAAAATAGAATTAATAAAAACATAAAAACAGGATCACAGCAGGTGTATTATGGGGCGCCATTGCAGGATGGATATCACTCAGTGTTAAAAGCCATGGAATAAAAGTATGTTTTTAAGAGAGATTTAAAAACAGGAAGAGAGGAGGCTTGTCTAACACTCAGGGGTAGGTCGTTCCAGAGCTTGGGAGCAGCAACGGCGAAAGCTCTGTCACCTCTAAGCTTCAGCCTTGTGTCAGGGACCGTCAACAGCGGCTGATCTTAAGGATCGGGTGGGGCAGTAAGGCTGAAGGAGGTCGGAGAGATAGGTTGGCGCGAGGTTGTTTAGACATTTAAAAACAAATAAAAGGAGTTTAAAATGTATTCGGTAACGCACAGGGAGCCAGTGAAGGGACGCTAAAATAGGGGTGATGTGCTCACGTCTGCGGGTCTGTGTTAGCAGACGAGCAGCAGAGTTCTGCACGAGCTGCAGGCGGGCGAGGGAGGCCTGGCTAATGCCAACATACAGGGCATTACAATAATCAAGACGAGTCGAGCCAAGAGTAATTCCGTAATCCCTCGTTTATCTCTGTTAATTGGCTCCAGGCTTGGGCGTGGTAAATGACTTTCCATGAAGAAGGGATTATTATAATGAATATTTTTTTATAGCTAGAGTATAAAAAAATGTGTGCAACTTTCTAAATGCATTAAGAAAGCTGTCTAGACATGAAATAAGTCACCTTTACATGAGGAACGTGTGCTACAATACTCACTAAGCTGCAGTCAGCCCTATAGCCCCTGTTAAAATACATGTTAGTTGCAGCCCAATTGTTTTACCCCATAAATTACAGAAATATATTCTTACTGTGTTTTCTCACTGTCAGTTCTGGAATCAACCAGTGGCGGGACCAGTTGAAGCCGTCTGAGATCCTGGAGAACCTTGCTCGTCTGAAAGGTCTATCCAAGCCCAGGACTGAGGACAACGGCAATTCTTTGAACTTTAACGGCAAAGAATACAAGCTGGCTCAGTTTGGTGAGGTCATGACTTGAATGGAGTCCAAGTACTTGCAGCACAACATGGCTTTCCTTTTTCCTCATTTCAGAGGACAACAAGGAGATCCATGAGCACCTGGGTCCAGCCCGGGAGCGTCTGTGTCTGCATATCCTCCGCACACAGGGGCTGGTTCCTGAGCACGTGGAGACCAGGACCCTTAATAGCAGCTTTCAGCCTAACTTGCCCCAGGTTTGATGTCCAGACTCTCGTACACGCTCACCTGTCTCACCTGTTAACGAGTTGATTGGCTTAACAGGGACGACTTCAACTGTGGGTGGATGTGTTTGCAAAAAGAATGGGTGTGCCCGGACCTCCCTTTGACATCACACCACGCAAGCCAAAGAAGCAAGTGTCTATGAAATGTGCTCATTTTTGGTCCACCAACGGTGCAAACCTTATCCTTCTTCTCCTTGTAGGCATTTCCTGCGCGCAGTCATCTGGAACACAACTGATGTCACTCTGGACGAGACCAGCGTCACCGGAGAGCACATGAGTGACATTTACGTCAAAGGGTACAGATGAATATTGGCAGGGGATGCGTATTAACCTTAAGTAGACGGTAGACAAAAAAAATCACTTCATTAGGAGTTAAAATCTTGCATGCATTTTTATGAAATTATAATAAGGAACAAGCTCGCCTCAAGAGTACACACAAGTACATCATATTTTTATAACAAATATTTAGCCTAATACACTTATTAGATCGAATGCTCAGAAGTTCAAGTCTAATCTGATTAGCTAACATTTTGTCAGGTGAGATTTCTTGTTCTTTAAATGTCATTTCTTGCCATGTGTCTAAAAAGGGAATTTTGAACCTTTTTTCCTTTTCACCTTTTTAAGGCAAAATAGCTCATAAGAAACTATGAGTTAATCAGATGTTTCTGTTCTATTTAAAACAATTCTATATTTTTGTATTCAAAATACATTAAAATTCTTAATGTGAATTATATTTATATAGCTCTTTTCTCTAGTGACTCAAAGCGCTTTACATAGTGAAACCCAATATCTAAGTTACATTTAAACCAGTGTGGGTGGCACTGGGAGCAGATGGGTAAAGTGTCTTGCCCAAGGACACAACGGCAGTGACTAGAATGGCGGAAGCGGGGATCGAACCTGGAACCCTCAAGTTGCAGGCACGGCCGCTCTACCAACCGAGCTATACCGCCCCATAATGAATCATGATCGTTTTTGACAACCCCACCCCCCTTTTTAAAAATACTGCTTTTTTATATGATGAAACTGTTAAAGTGAGAAAAAAGCAACAGTTTTTTAATAAAAATACCCAAAGTCTCAACCTTTAATTCCACTAATACGGAATGAATGTAATCAAAGCAAGAGCTACTGTCAGTGCAGGACGCAAGTGGAGACTGATGCTTTTCATCACAAATATGTAACTATTATAATGTGTGAAATGGTTAAACCATTGTAACAGAGGGTCTGGTAAGATGTAGTGCAAGCCTGGCAGGTAAGAACTCGAGGAGCACTTTTTGAAAGTAAACAGTCTTGTCCGGTTCAAACACGGCCATCGTCGTGCTCTTTTTTTCTTTTCTTTTTTCCGCCAGTCAACCGCTTTCAATTTTTACAATAATGGCACGATGCGTCACAACTGATCCAAATGCGCTGATAAAATGATCTACGAAAAATGGCTTTAACCCTCATGCGTGTGCATGTGTAAATGCTTTTTTTTTTTTATTGCAACATTGTCAAAATATGATACAAAGTATACACACTTTCTCTTAAAAACTTTCAGCACTATTGACTTCCATTATAGCTGCACTTTTTTTTTTTTTTTTTTTTTCTCCATGAAAACCAAATGGATCTCATTCTTGCCTATTGACAAACAAGGACATATTGTTTTGGTACAAACAATTATTACAATTCTTAATTAAAAAACATGTCCATGAGCATAATTCTCAGAGCTTTGAAGAGCGTAAATGAGTTAAATGCAATGAAAATGATATTGGGCTGTTATATGTAACATGGCAGATGAGACTTGTATAAAGAATCTGTAAACTCAACCAAGTCCTGCTTGCTTTCTCTTTCATTCTAGCTCATTAGCAGGTGCGCCGCTAGGGATTTTGGGCCCCATGAAAATAATCTTTACAGGGCCCCCAACACAGTGTCATTATTTTTTCTGTATTATAATTTCATCATCATTAGGGGCCTCTCTGGGCCCCCCTCCATCATGGGACCCTAGAATCCGTCTCCTTTACCCCCCCTTTCCGGCGCCCCTGCTCATTAGGCACTGTAAAAATGTTGTATATTGTATCAAAATCAATGTTATGAATTCCTGACATATTCAAGGCTCGAAGATTCCACACTACAATTAATTTTTAGAAATATTGCATATTTTACATTTTCCCATTAAAGTTATTTTGGACACAAAGGCCATATAAGATAAAAAATAATACATTTAAAAAAACTATCAGATCTAAAAGTGTTGAGTGTTGAAAGTAAAGAGGAAAAAATGCATTCATTCCTGACTTACGACACTTGGATTCCCCCCAAATGATGAATTAGCCTGTATCTTCTATAGATGGATGCCAGGAATGGAAGAGGACAAGCAGAGGACGGATGTCCACTACAGGTCTTTAGATGGAGATGGCAACTTCAACTGGAGGTTCGTGTTTGACTTTGACTACCTGCCTGCTGAGCAACTTTGCCTGGTCTCAAAGAAGGTGAGCCATGCTGACGACATGTGTTATCATTATGTATATTTATGTGCTACTTAAAGGATCAATGTTTAACAGGAGCACTTTTGGAGTCTGGACAAAACCGAGTTCAGAATCCCCCCAAAGCTGACTGTCCAGATTTGGGACAATGACAAATTCTCCCTGGATGATTATCTTGGTAAGACATGCTTAACATTATAAATTCATATATTTATTCAAGTTAACGGTTGTTCATGCTCTTGTGATTCCAGGTACTCTGGAGTTGGATTTGCACAACTTGGTTGCCCCTGCGAAGACCCCCGAAAAGTGTTCTCTGTCCATGATGGAGCATGTGGAAATGGAAGCTCCACAAAAGGCGGAAGCTGCCAAGTCTCTGTTTGCCCAGCAATCAGTGAGGGGCTGGTGGCCATGTTCTATTGAGCAAGATGGAAATAAGACCCTGGGGGTGACTATTGACATTTCTTTGCACACATGGACATTCAAAAGATGTCTACATTTAATCTTAGCTTGCAATTGTATTTGAAGACTATTGTTTTGTTCAACGTTTATACCTACTCTATCATATAAATCAGAGGTTCTTAACCTTTTTGACTTCGGGGCCCAACTTTTCCATTACAAATATACACAGGGCCCACTCAAATATTAACACTGAATTAGCAATCTTACTCTTGATTTTTTGTTTTTCTAATGATATGAAGCCATGTTGATCCCAAAAGTTTTTATTTAACACAAACTTTAAGCTTAGAAACATAAGCACCAATCAAATATACTGCATAAGAATGGACTCTAAATAACTTACAAAAAATACACTTACGATTTATGTTGTGCTAGAATAAACTAAATTAATAATGAATATTTTTCTTAACTAAAAGTGCAAATGAAAATACAGCTTCACCACTTTAATCAAATCAAATCAAATCAACTTTATTTATAGAGCACATTTAAAATTTACCACAGGGGTAGCCAAAGTGCTGTACAATGAGCAGGTTAAAAGATAAAACGAGTACCGAGCAAACACAACACAACACAAACAGAACACGATAAAAAATAAATAATTAAAATAGAATTAATAAAAACATAAAAACAGGATCACAGCAGGTGTATTATGGGGCGCCATTGCAGGATGGATATCACTCAGTGTTAAAAGCCATGGAATAAAAGTATGTTTTTAAGAGAGATTTAAAAACAGGAAGAGAGGAGGCTTGTCTAACACTCAGGGGTAGGTCGTTCCAGAGCTTGGGAGCAGCAACGGCGAAAGCTCTGTCACCTCTAAGCTTCAGCCTTGTGTCAGGGACCGTCAACAGCAGCTGATCGGCTGATCTTAAGGATCGGGTGGGGCAGTAAGGCTGAAGGAGGTCGGAGAGATAGGTTGGCGCGAGGTTGTTTAGACATTTAAAAACAAATAAAAGGAGTTTAAAATGTATTCGGTAACGCACAGGGAGCCAGTGAAGGGACGCTAAAATAGGGGTGATGTGCTCACGTCTGCGGGTCTGTGTTAGCAGACGAGCAGCAGAGTTCTGCACGAGCTGCGGGCGGGCGAGGGAGGCCTGGCTAATGCCTACATACAGGGCATTACAATAATCAAGACGAGTCGAGATAAAAGCGTGGATTAATTTCTCAAGATCATGTCTTGATAGAAGCGGTTTCACTTTCGCTATTTGGCGTAATTGATAAAAGCTTTTTTGAACGACGCTGCTGATTTGTTTTTCGAATTTAAAATCTGAGTCAAACTTTACCCCCAGGTTTGTGACAGAGTCGCTGAGATACGGGGTCAGAGTGCCGAGGTCAACGTTGGGGGAGGGAGAGCGACTTGGACCGTCATAATTTGTGTGCTTAAGAAACTTCTATGACATTAGCTCCAGACTTCTTCCTGTTTGTTTGAGATTGTCATTACTGCCACAAGTGGTGGAATAATGTATTACAACTGAGTACCGCTGCGGCCCATATGGATCACAGCTTAAAAACAGATTTCTTTTGGTGGCCCTCTATGGGGGCACTTGCGGCCCAACAATAAGCCCCGGCCCAATGTTTAGACACTGATTAGAAATAATTGAAAGGATGCCTTGTGTGGTACATTGCAGCCATGCAAACTCTAGTTTGTGCCTTCTTTTCAAGCTTGTTTGTGGTTCCATATAGGGTAAAGTAGAGATGACTTTGGAAATTGTTAGCGAGGTGGACGTAGATGAGAAACCTGCAGGAAAAGGCAGAGATGAACCCAACATGAACCCAAAACTGGACTCTCCCAAGTAGGAATCCACACAAGCAAACACATTTGCCAAACTCGTCCTTCCAATGGAGTCACACATCTTTTCCATGACCAACAGGCGCCCTGAAACGTCCTTCTTTTGGTTCACCAACCCATGCAAGACCATGAAGTTCATTGTATGGCGACGGTTCAGGTGCCTCTTCATCGGAATCCTCCTCCTCGTCATTGTGCTCCTGTTCCTCGCCATCCTGCTGTACTCTTTACCGGTAAGCAGCTTCATTTGTGTGTAAAATATTTCTCAAGTTTAACATTGCTCTGATGTTCTATACCTATATTTTTGTTCTGCATTTTCCAGAACTACATCTCAATGAAGATAGTGAAGCCGCTATGAGCCAAAATGCAAACAACAAAAGATCACAGTGACTTCCAAACTATCTTTATTTTTAAATTTTTTCATCCAGTGTAGTTTTTAGACTTGGAGCGGGAAGGGATGCCTGCATTAATTTAACATATTCTGTCACAAAATGTAAATATGAACACATGCTTAAGTGATTAAAGCACAGCACTGACAGGTTTGCAGGATGCAGGTGAGAAACACAAAATGAATGTATTTAAGACTTTAATAAACTACCATCACATGATTTAGAATTGTTAAACATACACCACACATGGCATTGACTTGTACATATGAGCTAAAAACTGAATTTTAAGAAATGTATTGTTATAAATAAATTGAGAAATAAAAACTGCATTTATTCTTCCTGTGACGTTTGCTGATTGCAGTGTTGTTGAAGAAGAGCTTCCACCTCCTCTCTCCGTGCCAGGCTGTTAGCTTTGCCTTGGAAACGACCATTTTTTCCTGCTCCTTTGCCTTGCAGCAGCTCTAATAACCTGGAGAGGTTTTCCCAAAATTGATATTTGTGCCTGACAATGGAACGACTTTTACCAGCGGAGTGAGTATCCTACCGTGGTCCCGTCTGTGCGACTTGTTCGCTGGGTCCAGCCAGCAGAAACAAACCAGGCCCCTTTTCCTCTCCCACAGTCAGAAACACCAAAGTATCCTGGGAAGAATCACACAAATGATTACCAAGAAATCTTGTAATAGCATCAAGTGGATATTCTTACTTGTGTGTTTATTTCATTGGCAATGATATTCATGAACTCATTGTCGCCTTCTTTTCTGGGGATCAGAGTTAAACCATTAGGACAACGTAATGCTTTGGGGTCAAGACAAAGGGGTCTTACTTGTGCAAACTGAAGAAGCTCCCTCTCTGGGGGTCATTCTTAAAGTTGTGAGCAATGAGGAGCGCCATGTCTCGTAGAAGGCTCAAGTTAGTCTGTCAAATATTTTACACAACTTAATAGCATTTTAACTAAAAAAAAGGGACTACAAAAATGTGGCCTCACTTTGTGCAGAAGCTTGGCAGACTTCTGCAACTTGTCCACAGCCTCGACGTGCTCATCAGGTCCAGTTCTGTCGAGCAAAAAATATTTACTGGCACTGTCAGCGAAAATAAAATGTTGCAGATAAAACTTGACTGCGAGCAAAATGGTCCTCTGGTTTATTGCACATTGATTTAAATAAGGTTTTGCACAAATAACATTACTAGTTATTTTCCCACAGAATATTCGGAACCGTCTAACATTCTTAAGCTTCTTAGAACTGTCTAGGCTGTTTGGTGCCAGTCTGTTCAATTGTGGTGTGAATATGCAATACTGGGGTGATTTTACCATATTTTTCACCCCTTTTGGGGGTCAAGCCACCCCAAAATAAGCAAAAATGCGAAATGGCATCTAGTGTTTAATATACATAATATCCTAATATAGTGTTTGTTTTTTCTAGCGAACCAGTACAATTCACTAAAGCTTACTTGAGAAGAGCTACCAAGGAGCGCTCAGTGCTGTAGCTTCTCTCTGCATATTTCAGCACCCTGTTTCCCACCAGGAACATTAGGTTGGTTTTGTTTTTCTTTCCTTTCTCGGTCCCCAGCAGCTTGATTACCTTAAATGTAAAAGGTTCAGTAGTAAAGTTTAAAAGTACAACTTTTAGTCATGGAGAAACTCTAAAAAACTAAAATAATGCAGTCCTCCACCACCTGGTGGTTTTGATTTGTATTTTTTTCAGCATATTCTGACTTTTTGTGTTAAATTTAGCATTTTCAAGCAAAATATCAATACAACAGTAGTATTGGCCACTAGACGACACTGTTCAATATTGTGGCCACTGATTGCCTCCTCCTCAGGCAGCATTACTACCGGTATATTGGGTTAAAGAAATTAAAATGTTACTACAGGGTATTATTTCACGTACAGAGGGCTCTCATAATGCCGAAAAACTTGTTCAGGTTGTAAACCGTTTTTATGCTCTAGCTATGAAAATATTTGATCTATAATCAATTTATAATTCAGACTTAATATAAATGCATGTATTGCAGTCATGTCCGAAACCAATTAATGAGAGACTAATTGTTGAGGGACTGTTATTTCTTGTATACAGCTTTTGTACTTGCATAATAAGTTGGAGTGCATCTTTTTGACTACATGGTCATTAACATATATATTACACTGCACAGCAGCAACCAATGTAATACTAATTATGCTCAGTCAGCATTAATACCGCTGAATTCATTGAAAACGATAGTATGACAAGTGGGACTGCAGCTATCCAATATTTTTGTAACCCATCAATTTGATTAAATGGAGTAGAGTCTGATACAACACACTTTATAAACTCAATGCAGATTTTTGGGAAAATTGTTGAAATAATTTTTTTTTGACTTGCCATAATTTTCGGGTTTTTTCTGATAAATGCACATATTCAACATTGAAATGTAACTTTCAACACCACAGTTATATGCATTTTATTACGAAAAAATATACCGTATTTTCCGCACTATAAGGCGCACCGGATTATTAGCCGCACCTTCAATGAATGGCATATTTCAAAACTTTGTCCACCTATAAGCCGCCCCGGACTATAAGCCGCGCCTACGCTGCGCTAAAGGGAATGTCAAAAAAACAGTCAGATAGGTCAGTCAAACTTTAATAATATATTAAAAACCAGCGTTCTAACAACTCTGTCCCAAAATGTACGCAAATGTGCAATCACAAACATAGTAAAATTCAAAATAGTGCAGAGCAATAGCAACATAATGTTGCTCGAACGTTAATGTCACAACACACAAAATAAACATAGCGCTCACCTTCTGAAGTTATTCTTCATTCGTAAATCCTTCGAATTCTTCGTCTTCGGTGTCCGAATTGAAAAGTTGGGCAAATGTGGGATCCAAAATGGCCGGTTCCGTCTCGTCGAAGTCATCGGAGTCAGTGTCACTGTTCAGCAGTTCTGTGAATCCTGCCTTCCGGAAAGCTCGGACCACAGTTGTGACCGAAATATCTGCCCAGGCATTTACGATCCACTGGCAAATGTTGGCGTATGTCGTCCGGCGCTGTCTGCCTGTCTTAGTGAAGGTGTGTTCGCCTTCGGTCATCCATTGTTCCCACGCCGTTCGCAGTCGTGATTTGAATGCCCTGTTGACACCAATATCCAGCGGTTGGAGTTCTTTGGTTAATCCACCCGGAATGACGGCGAGTGTTGTATTTGTGTGCTTCACTTGTTTTTTGACACCATCTGTGATGTGGGCGCGCATAGAGTCGTATATCAACATGGACGGAGCTGTGTGAAAAAAGCCACCCGGCCTCTTCGCGTAAACTTCCCTTAACCACTCGCTCATCTTTTCTTCATCCATCCATCCCTTCGAGTTAGCTTTTATGATGACGCCGGCTGGAAAGGTCTCTTTTGGCAAGGTCTTCCTTTTGAATATCACCATGGGTGGAAGTTTCAGGCCATTAGCATGGCAAGCTAGAACCACAGTGAAGGACGACTTCTCATTCCCTGTGGTGCGAATATTCACCGTATGTGCTCCCGTTGTATCCACAGTATCCACAGTGCGGTTCACAGGAATATCAGTTGCTGTGAAATAGTAATCCGTGTGAGGATGGAGAGATTGCGTCTTTTCATGAACCGGATCCTTGTCGCTTAGTAGGAGCCATTTTGTGGTCTTTACAGATGTAAACAGGAAATGAAACGTACGGTAATATCCGCGCGCTTTTTCTTCTTCTACGCGGGCGGGTGGTTGCTTACAGTAGAAGAAGAAGCGCTTCCTGTTCTATGTGGGCGGGTGCTTACCTTGGCGGTTGCTTGCGTAGAAGAAGAAGCGCTTCCTGTTCTACCGGGAAAAAAGATGGCGGCTGTTTACCGTAGTTACGAGACCGAAACTTTATGAAAATGAATCTTAATATTTATCCATATATAAAGCGCACCGGGTTAAAAGCCGCACTGTCAGCTTTTGAGTAAATTTGTGGTTTTTAGGTGCGGCTAATGGTGCGGAAAATACGGTATATGTAAAAATGTGGTCATTACATCAGGTCCGGATTTTAAAAATTTGTATAACGACTAATCGAAGCACCAGAATATAAATTAAATATTTAACTGATTAATCGTTGCAGCTTTCACACCCACAGCTTAGTAACACAACCAACATTTTAAAGCGCATGTAGCGGTAAAGCTGCAAGATGCTGAAAACTTAGTTATTAAAACCTATATCTAAAAAAAAATGCCTATACCAATGTTTTTTTTGACCCAGTGCTAATCAAAGCCCAGCGGTTTTCTTTTTGAACACCACACCCCTTACCCCTATAGAAACTGCTTATTTGAATAGAAGTAACTGTTGACATGAATAACAATCAATTAGCATTAACAGTAGTTTTGATATTTATATGAACACTTCATTAGGTACTACCTGTAAGTGACTAAGGTTCGACACGTGGGTTCCGCAACACATGTTGGCGTCGACCCCCTCAATATCGATAATCCGAATTGGCCCCGCGTGGTCATCTGGCAGCCCTCGACTCCTCACCTGCATGATACACATTAGGTACACCTGCACTACCTACCTCAGCTGTATATTATGGTTACAATTAAACTGCATCATACTGATACTACTTATACATTAGATTGTAGCAATATCTTAGACACACACCTTTTCCACCTCAGGGCTGTCAACAGAAAGCAGCTTAACATTGACCGGGATGTGGGCTCTGATCTTCTCATTCACAACATCCTCCAGTGCTTGTAACTGGCCGGCTTTTACAGACGCCGTGTCCAGTTCAATGGAGCTTCTGTGACGCCCCAGCTCCCTGAGATCAAAGATGGGGTAAGATAAGAAGTGAACAGGAGTTTTTGGTTTCAGCCTTACAAAAGTTGTGTGACTATACCAAGATGTTGTCTTGTATCCAAACATTGAGTCAGCCAAAGCTGTGATCAAATGTTGACCTAAGAAGGGCAGAAAACACTCATCTAGTGTGATTAAATATAAGCTATGAGAGACTCTTTAGACCAGGGGTGTCTAACTATTTCAGATCGGGGCCACATGGAGAAAAATCTATTCCCAAGTGGGCCGGACTGGTAAAATCATGACACGATAACTTAAAAATAAAGAAAACTTAAGATGTTTTTCTTTGTTTAAAAATAGAACAAGCACATTCTGAAATTGTTCATATCATGTTTGTTTTTTTTACAATTACCTGTTGCGGTAAATGGTATATTTACTTTATTTGTCATTTATATTTTCTGAATTATGTGATAATGTTCATCAGTCAACTTATTGGTGTTCATTTTCAATCTAACAAGATAAAAAATGTATATCAAAATCAAATTTTTATTTAGTTATGTAGTTTGATCATTTTCCTCGACTGATGGTACTAAGATCATGTGGTTTAGTTTGTATGTATGTAGCATCATCTACAAAGATACAAAGACTTGATATTGACACATCCAGTGGACACATAAAGAACAGCTGTTTCTTTCATTCAAAAATTTCAGGTTCATTTTTATACTGCGCAAACTCATCCCGCGGGCCGGATCCGTACGTTTGACACCCCTGCTTTAGACTAATATTCACCCGAGTGTTGCTGCATATGGTCGAACCTCCTCTCCCAGTCCACCTTCACCTGCACCTCCTGACCCACCTCCAACGGAGACCCCACAAAGTGAGCGGCATCTTGGCCCTGCCTGGTCACCCTCAAAACGGGGACGTCCCCGATCAGCCCGTGGTCATCTGGCTGATGGAGGAGGAGCACAATGAGACAGTACAGACCTCCTTGCATATCATTTGACATTCATATCTCGAAAAAAAAAAAGAACCCTCACCTGACCACCGCCCTCAGGAAATAAGATGGTGTCTTGTAGCTTCACAGTGAAGCCTTTAACTGTTTCTTTCTTTCCATTGATGTCTTGTTTGATCTCCGCAGGACAACACGAAGCTACAGTTGTGACAAACTAAAAGAAAGTCATACATCATTTACTGCATTTATTTATACCAAGTTGATGTTTCGGTAGGGGTCGCGGCAACCTAAAATGTTGAAAGAGCCGTATAGGACCAAAAATACAAAAACAAAATCTGTCTGGAGCCGCAAAAAATTAAAAGCCATATTACATACAGATAGTGTGTCATGAGATGTAAATCGAATTAAGAGGACTTAAAGGAAACTAAATGACCTCAAATATAGCTACAAATGAGGCATAATGATGCAATATGTACATATAGCTAGCCTCAATAACATGTTAGCATCGATTAGCTTGCAGTGACCAAATATGTCTGATTAGCACTCCACACAAGTCAATAACATCAACAAACTTCACCTTTGTGTATCCATGCACAACGTTAAAAGTTTGGAGGACAAAATGAGACAGAAAAAGAAATGGCATAAAACACGTCCTAGAAAGTCGGAGAAAAGTTGTACATGTAAACAAACTACGGTGAGTTCAAGGACCGCCAAAATTAATAGGACAAAACGGTGCTCGCCAAATACTCGAATCAGTGAAGCATGTTTAATATAAACAGTGTGATTCATAACAATTAGAGAGGTTTGTGTCATGTTTGTCCTCCTACAGAAATCATATTAACACAAACAATGTTTTTTTCCCCCCTCATCTTTTTCCATTTTTCATACATTTTGAAAAAGCTCCAGAGAGCCACTAGGGCGGCGCTAAAGAGCCGCAGGTTGCCGACCCCCGGTCGAGGTGCATATGGGACAGAGTTGGCACATATTATTAACGTCTTTTATTAATTTAAAAATATTTGTTTGGGTGAAAAAAAAATAGCTGCGTCTCGGAAAAGATACTAACGTTGGTGTGGAAAATGAGAAAAAAAAGCTGAAATAAGTTTATACTTTTGACAGCCGTTAGCAACCATGCTATAACGATGCTAAGTTATACAGAGAAAACAACTATAGCATTATTTGAAACCCCGCAGCATTATATCCACTAGTATATGATGGAAGATGTGTTCATACCTCTTTCATATAACAGTCTCGTTGACACTGGAAAGCCATATTAAGATGTGTTTAGGAAAAACAATTGTTCAGAGACACGACAGTTGCGTGTATTACCAGCGAGCAGGTGACATTTTGCTACGGGAAGCAGGAAGGTCAAACCTAGCAAAAGCGACATTTGATAAGTTATCGCAGAAAAAAAACAAAACTGAAAATAAATACGCATCAAAACGATTTAGACTAAAATAAAATAAGTACTGTATAAGCTATTTACAGTAAGAAGTTGATCAATGGTCAAGATAAATGTATACTGTAACGTTTGGGGACATGACCGGAAGTTGGAAAAACTGAGACTTGAAGGTTGA
This sequence comes from Nerophis lumbriciformis, assembly GCF_033978685.3. Lineage (NCBI taxonomy): Eukaryota > Metazoa > Chordata > Actinopteri > Syngnathiformes > Syngnathidae > Nerophis > Nerophis lumbriciformis. The sequence goes on along the minus strand of NC_084558.2, from coordinate 8,345,995 downwards.
GAACACTTGTTTTTATTCATTTGACAGAACAATCACATTGGTGGGAAAGCACATTTGTAAAAAGAACACCACTCATAAATATCAATAAACAGTACATACGTATTTATATGAACAATAAAGGTGTATAGCAGGGGTGTCCAAGGTATGGTCCAGGGGTCTTTTGCAGACTGCAGCTAAGTTTTCAGCAACCCGCAGCACATTTTAAAAATACTATTAAATACAAAATAAAAAAACACGAACAATTGGAATAAAACAGCAAACAGGGGAAATTTAAAGACCAAAACAAAAAGTTGCAATGTTGACGAATAACATAAAGCTGCCATCCAGGCTGTTCTTTCTTTAAAACTGTTATTGCTCAAAAATAATAATGAAATCAATGTTATGAATTATTGACCCTTCTTGAGGGGAGCCCTAAAGGTGTGCGCGCGTGTGTGTGTGTGTGTGTGTGTGTGTATTAGGGGTGTCAAAAAAATACAGATTCTTATTTGTAACGATTCTTAATCGATTAAAAGTAATCTAAATTCGATTTAAAAAACCATATTGTTGATGTAGATGCCTATATCTGCTGTACATCTTTATTTTAGAAAAGAGAAGTGTTGGATACTTATCTTGTTGCCTTAATTGTATTTGACTTTATTAAACGTTTGTTCAGCATTTTATTCAACAAAACCAGTTTTCTTTTAAGTAATATAGAAATTGATCAAAGCTGTTTAGATATTTTATGGAGGAATGTAGTTAATCATAGAACGGGCATCCAATGTTTCTAAAAAAGTATAGACTTTAATTTAATAATTGTTTTGAATCGAGAATCGATTCTGAATTGAATCGTTACCCCCAAGAATCGAATCGAATCGTGTGGTGCCCTTAGATTCACATCCCTAATGTGTGTATATATATATATATATATATATATATATATATATATATATATATATATGTGTGTGTGTGTGTGTGTATGTATATGTATAGTCGAGGTTGCTGTGGTTTATCCGTTATACAGTGCTCAATACCGGGATAGAGCGGAATATACGTTAGGTCAGGAAAAAACACAGAGGCTATCATCCCTACAAGACTGTTTCGCAGAAAAATAAAAAATATATAATACATTATATATATTATTAATATATAAATAATATCCATCCATCCATTTTCTACCGCTTATATATTTTTAGTTTTTTGTGTATATATATATATATATATATATATATATATGGTTTTGAAAATGAAAACTATCAAAATGACCCCCGCATGCTTAGATTTTTTTTCTGTGCGGCCCTCAGTTGAAATAGTTTGGACACACCTGGTGTAGAGGGAGGTGGGCTTTAGTGTCAGTCAGACTGTTGGGAAAGATAGAAGATCGTACGTGTTCATTGTCAGTGATTTTTTTTTTTTTTTTTTTAAAACACTGTCCATCTTAGCACCAAAGCATGCTTACGTCACTCAGATCTCCCATGTCCGGTGTTCCTCCCTTATTACTGCTGGACATATCTTGGATCATCTGACAGAAAGCAAAACTTGTTTTTAACACAAAATTAATGAGAAATATTGGCCATATGACTTTGCATACGTCTGCGTATTTTTCGAACTCCTCCCTGCCCTCGTCTTCTTCATGCTCCCAATCCCTCCAGTTGTCAAAGTCAACAGCAATCCAAATGGGCTGCAGAAGGAAGCACATGTCTTGCATGTGAGCTTTATTAGCGCAAATGCAAATTAAAAAAAAACAACAATAAATGACAAACCTTTGCTGGATCCTTCTGAAGACGAGGCCACGCATAATCCGGCTTCAGCTTCCTGAGCAAAACATTGATCGTGCGGTCATACACTCTTTCTCTGGAGTCCTTATAGTAGAAACAACAACAGCAGTTTGAAATACTACAAATATTGTATGCATGCACGCGTGTCACAGTGACTTTCATACTCCACATACATGGATCAGGACTTTCTCATAGAAGTGCAGCACATTGTAGAACACATCATCTGTGTCGTTCTTGCAGCTGTTACAAACACAGCATACAACATCATTTCCATTCTTGTCTTATCTATTACAAAAGCAAAAAGTACCACTTTTTTTTTTTTTTTTTTTTTTTAACAACTCACCACAAAATCATTTTGTCGGTTTGAATATCAACTTGGACATCTTTTGGTTTTTGTACCTTGAAGTTAATGGTGACATATTTTTTCCTATCAAACCACACTGCATGTGCAGGCTGGCTGTTGGAACAAAAAGAAAACCAAACTTATATTGTAGTGTTATCAAAGTACACGTAAAGTTTGAAAGATCCAAAGGCTTCACTTACCTTTCCTCTGGTCTAACAATTTTGGGCTTGTTCATCGTAATGCTGTGAGTAAATGTACAAGGGAAAGAAGAAATGGTGAGTGTGTTGCTCACATGTACTGCAGTGGAAAAGGGCCTTGTAGGCTATTTATAGTAAAGCTGGGAGAAGTTGCTATCAGCTGCTTTGGGGGGGGGGGGGGGGATTGTAGTCTGACACCCCCCTCCATTACCTTTCATGGTCTGCAATGGAGCTTTCCAGAAAACAAATGCACTTTCTGGGCTCTACTTTAAAAGCCAAAAAATAAACATTTCAATCCTTTGCTTTGGTTTTTTTGGATTTTTATTGCACTTTTACTTCAGCCAAGGACGTAGAAAAACACACTATACCTAGATGCAATTTTGCATTATAATGTTAATTTATTGTCTTTAACATTTAGCGCAACCACATCATATTCGAGTGTGATGTATGAAATTAATTAAAATACAATTTATTAAAAATGTAATTAATTTCATTTTTAAGTACAATAGGTGAGTAGCGATTACTTAAACGTTTTAAAAAAGGGGCTGCATAGTGAAAAATCCAATGTTTTGTTTTTTTTTGGGGGGGGGGGGGGGGGGATAGACCTTTATTTATAATATGCAACATATCTTGCCCCAAGTGGAGGAGTTCAAGTCCCTAGGAGTCTTGTTCACGAGTGAGGGAAGAGTGGATCGTGAGATCGACAGGCGGACGCTGTATCGATCCGTTGTGGTGAAGAAGGAGCTGAGTCGGAAGGCAAGGCTCTCAATTTACCGGTCGATCTACGTTCCCATCCTCACCTATGGTCATGAGCTTTGGGTTATGACCGAAAGGACAAGATCACGGGTACAAGCGGCCAAAATGAGTTTCCTCCGCCGGGTGGCGGGGCTCTCCCTTAGAGATAGTTTGATAGTCATCCGGGAGGAACTCTGAGTAAAGCCGCTGCTCCTCCACATCGAGAGAAGCCAAATGAGGTGGTTCGGGCATCTGGTCAGGATGCCACCCGTGTTTCGGGCACGTCCGACCGGCAGGAGGCCACGGGGAAGACCCAGGACACGTTGGGAAGACTATGTCTCCCGGCTGGCCTGGGAACGCCTCGGGATCCCCCGGGAGGAGCTGGACGAAGTGGCTGGGGAGATGGAAGTCTGGGCTTCTCTGCTTAGGCTGCTGCCCCCGCGACCCGACCTTGGATAAGCGGAAGGAAATGGATGGATGGATGGAACGTTTATATGCGTCTCCCATAATAATGTGACCTCGGACTATGTGAAGGTAACGTGCGGAGTTCCTCAGGGTTCGGTTCTTGGCCCTGCACTCTTTAGTATTTACATGCTGCCGCTAGGCGACATCATACGCAAATACGGTGTTAGCTTTCATTGTTATGCTGATGACACCCAACTCTACATGCCCCTAAAGCTGACCAACACGCCGGATTGTAGTCAGCTGGAGGCGTGTCTTAATGAAATTAAACAATGGATGTCCGCTAACTTCTTGCAACTCAACGCCAAGAAAACGGAAATGCTGATTATCGGTCCTGCTAAACACCGACATTTATTTAATAATACCACCTTAACATTTGACAACCAAACAATTACACAAGGCGAATCAGTAAAGAATCTGGGTATTATCTTCGACCCAACTCTCTCGTTTGAATCACACATTAAGAGTGTTACTAAAACGGCCTTCTTTCATCTCCGTAATATCGCTAAAATTCGTTCTATTTTATCCACTAGCGACGCTGAGATCATTATTCATGCGTTCGTTACGTCTCGTCTCGACTACTGTAACGTATTATTTTCGGGTCTCCCTATGTCTAACATTAAAAAATTACAGTTGGTACAAAATGCGGCTGCTAGACTTTTGACAAGAACAAGAAAGTTTGATCATATTACGCCTATACTGGCTCACCTGCACTGGCTTCCTGTGCACTTAAGAAGTGACTTTAAGGTTTTACTACTTACGTATAAAATACTACACGGTCTAGCTCCGTCCTATCTTGTCGATTGCATTGTACCATATGTCCCGGCAAGAAATCTGCGTTCAAAGAACTCCGGCTTATTAGTGATTCCCAGAGCCCAAAAAAAGTCTGCGGGCTATAGAGCGTTTTCTATTCGGGCTCCAGTACTATGGAATGCCCTCCCGGTAACAATTAGAGATGCTACCTCAGTAGAAGCATTTAAGTCCCATCTTAAAACTCATTTGTATACTCTAGCCTTTAAATAGCCCCCCTGTTAGACCAGTTGATCTGCCGTTTCTTTTCTTTTCTCCTCTGCTCCCCTTTTCCTTGAGGGGGGGGGGGCACAGGTCCAGTGGCCATGGATGAAGTGCTGGCTGTCCAGAGTCGGGACCCGGGGTGGACCGCTCGCCTGTGCATCGGCTGGGAACATCTCTACGCTGCTGACCCGTCTCCGCTCGGGATGGTGTCCTGCTGGCCCCACTATGGACTGGACTCTTACTATTATGTTGGATCCACTATGGACTGGACTCTCACAATATTATGTCAGACCCACTCGACATCCATTGCTTTCGGTCTCCCCTAGAGGGGGGGGGTTACCCACATATGCGGTCCTCTCCAAGGTTTCTCATAGTCATTCACATCGACGTCCCACTGGGGTGAGTTTTTCCTTGCCCGTATGTGGGCTTTGTACCGAGGATGTTGTTGTGGCTTGTGCAGCCCTTTGAGACACTTGTGATTTAGGGCTATATAAATAAAGATTGATTGATTGATTGATATACGCTCAAGAAATAAAAATAATCAAAACAAGTACAGAAAGAGTACAATGACAGTACAAAACAGCACCAGGGGTTGTAAATTCAATAAAGTAAAAATCCAATGTTGTCCAGGACATTTTGATATTTTTTTTTTTAAAGAAAAAGGGTTAAACTTAATTATCTAGCAATACAACCTCTGTCCGGTAGATGGCAGTACCTTTATTTAATAATAAATAGACGAGGAAGACGTAGAAAATTCGTCCGTGTTCTACTGCCCCCTCCTGGCCGTGTCTTCTCGCTCTGTCTGTAAGGGCGATGTGGCGCCACATCCAGACGACATTATTTACATGTAACCGCCCCGGTTTATTCGTCCCCTTTGGTTTCAACGTATCGATTATTTTTCAGTTTTGAACGCGCCTAAAGAAATCCTTGTCAAAGCTAAACATGCCTCGCAGACAACAGGTAATACTACATTGTGCTCGCAACAATGCCAATGACGTTAGCTAAGGTTAGCGTTAGCGACCGGGTTGCACTTTCCTTGCGGGTGAAATTGTTCCACGTTCCACGCCATAATTCGACATTTTCTTGTATAAATGCGTGAAAAGACACTCGTTTGACTTTTCAGACGGAAAAAATATATATTATATGCGATAGTTGTTTTTATTTACGCCCTAGGCAAACAGTAGCTTGTTGGTAGCATGTAGAATACTGTGCTGTAAAGAATTCTTTTTTTAAAACGTAATTTCTTCGTTAATAAATATATGCCGAACCAATTGAATTACGCACAATAGTTGATAGTTATGACTATTATGTACCTAGGTGGCGGTAGGGTCGTGAAAAGACGCATATGAGCTAAACATGTTTGATATCCTAATGTAGTTTGGAGAGTGTGAAGCTGACGTGCTAGGCTAACAACATTAGCTTTGTCGTGAACCCCATTTGCAAACGCATAACCGTTTATGTAATCTGATAATCTTTCCAAAATAACCAGGTTATATTAGTGAGAAAAAAAACATTGGTTGTTGTTTTTCAGTGGGCGGTGTAGCATACAGCAGGCGGCTAACGGCTTGCTAACTGGCCTGTCTCTTTAAGGATGACTACCAATGTGTTACTAAAAACTGGCCTCCATGCTAAACTTTGTACAACAACCACCATTTGCAAATCATGGAGGGAATGGATCGTAATAACGTGTTTCTTCAACATCATCAATAAAAAAAAAGGGGGCTTATGCATTGTTTCCCTTGTTAGAGACATATTGCAGGGAGCGGATCTGATGGAACTGAAGATTCCGACTCCTCTGCTGAAAGAGAGCGGACCAATAGTTCCGAAAGTGACGGTACCCGGCCCAAGAGACAGCGCCTCACCAGAGCCTCCACCCGTCTAAGCCAGAGTTCTCACGGTTTGTGGACATGCTCAGTATTTAGTGTTTTCAATCCAACAGTTAGGTAAAAATACTCTGGTTTGTCTTCTTTTACCCCAGACACGACAGAATTGAAGCAGACTGCAGAGCATGACGAATCCCCGCCACTGACACCAACAGGAAATGCGCCGTCGTCCGAGTCTGAACTGGACATCTCGAGCCCTAACGCTTCTCACGATGAGGGCCAGACCAAAGACCAGGCCAACAGGGACTCGGATAAGGACCTCTCTCACCGACCCAAACGTCGCCGATGCCACGAGACGTACAACTTTAACATGAAATGCCCCACCCCTGGGTGTAATTCACTTGGTAACACAGCTCTTTCATTTCATGCAGTTTGCTTACAAAAATATCAAAATAAGTCTCATTGTTGCATTGATTATTTCTTGCTTTTCAACAGGTCACCTCACAGGAAAACATGAACGCCATTTTGCTGTGTCTGGATGTCCCCTCTATCACAACCTTTCTGCAGATGAATGCAAGGTAATCAAGCAAATTAATAATAATAATAATTACCATTTGTGTGCCACTGACTCTTTTATTCGCCAGGTGAAAGCTGTCACACGTGAGAAGCAAGAAGACGAGCTGAAGGTTCAGGAAGAGAGCAATTCCAGACATGCGACACGGCATCAGGTCAGTTTTTTCGAAAAATTAGGTAGGATCTGTAAATTGTGTAACAATATTGATGCATCTTTTGTTGTCTTCTAGACGCCAACATCTAAGCAGAGCAGATACAAAGAGCAAGTGGCTGAAATGAGGAAAGGGAGGAACTCTGGCCTGCAGAAAGAGCAGAAAGAAAAGCATATGGTACAGTGGTTCTCTTCCTTCTGCCGGGGATGAATATGTGCTCTCATTCGTCTGATCCACAGGAGCATCGTCAGACGCACGGCAACACCAGAGAGCCTCTCCTGGAGAATATCACCAGTGACTACGACCTGGAGCTTTTTAGGAAAGCTCAGGCTCGTGCATCTGAAGACCTGGTAAGAGCCTGTTCTTTAACCCCCCCTCCACGTGTTAGATAATAACAATAGACATACAAAGGTCCTGGGTTCGAGCCCAGCTTGTGGTCTTTCTGTGTGGAGCTTGCATGTTCTCTTCGGGTACTCCGGCTTCCTCCCACCTCCAAAGACATGCACCTGGGGATAGGTTGATTGGCAACACTAAATTGGCCCTAGTGTGTGAATTTGAGTGTGAATGTTGTCTGTCTGTCTGTGTTGGCCCTGCGATGAGGTGGCGACTTGTCCAGGGTGTACACCGCCTTCCGCCCGAATGCAGCTGAGATAGGTTCCAGCAACCCTCGAAACCCCAAGAGGGACAAGCTGTAGAAAATGCATGGATTATTCAAACTAGATCTTGTATCACCAATGTGGTGTACCGGTAATCACCAGCACAGTAGATGCACTGCTTGGTATGGACCATTAGAGGGTGCTAGTAATTCAGTGCTGATTTTATTTCATTTGTGGACATTTTTATTGGGGATGCCTGTCATTTTTCGGGGGTTATTTTTTCAAAACAATATGTTGCCATACATGCAAAGATATCCATTTTCAAAATCCGTTTTTTAATAATTTTAGTGCCGATATCGATTGATTGTATATTTTTTATGCCTTAAACTTTGATAAGATAGATGAAATATCCCAATAGTATCTGTAATGTGTTTTTAAAGTCTCCTTCTTAAAGATCTTGTGCAAATTATAATTGTTTTCCTTTGATATCTTCCTCATTCAGACCCAACTTGCCTGTATTTATGTTGCAGTGACCAATGTAGTGCCTATATCTTTACCTTTACCATGAATTGATTAACGTGGACCCAGACTTAAAGAAGTTGAAAAACTTATTCGGGTGTTACCATTTAGTGGTCAATTGTACGAAATATGTACTGTACTGTGCAATCTACTTGTAAAAGTCTCAATCAATCAATCAATACTGTGTAAAACGCTTTGAGTCGCTAGAGGAAAAAAGTACTATATAAGTATAATTCACTTCATTTCTTAATCGTTCTAGTCTGTTTGCATTGGTTTTCAAGTAGCCCCTAATGGGTATCGCTGATTTTTAATGATTTTATTTTTTTGTACATTTACTAACGCATTTGAATGTGAAAGTGTTTGAACTTAAGAATTGACTTTGATTTGTTGAAACAGCTTTGTTTTGGTCTAAAGATGACTGTCATTCATTGATTGTGATAAAACACAGTTAAAATAATTTGTTCCCTCTGAAAATTAGCGTACATAATGCATTTTTATATTAAAAAAGTCATTATTTCTTTAGGAGTTCAATAGATGTACACGCCCCCATCGTAGTTTTTAATGCCGACATTAGTTTTAAACTTACTATCAATATCACTAATGTGATTACCCATGTCTTATGTTGACTTCCTGTGTACTTCCCTCCTGTAGGAGAAGCTGCGCATCCAGGGTCAGATCACAGAGGGCAGCAACATGATTAAGACCATTCTGTTTGGGCGCTATGAGCTGGACACCTGGTACCACTCGCCCTATCCTGAGGAGTACGCTCGCCTTGGTCGCCTCTATGTTTGTGAATTCTGCCTCAAGTACATGAAGAGCCAGACAATCCTCAGGCGACACATGGTGAGGAAATGTATCACTGTTGTAGACCCAAGTACAGATTGCATTGTGTTTTTAAAGGTGTGCATGTTTTTGCACTGTTGACTATTTTAAACTGTGTTTTTGTCAGGCCAAGTGTGTGTGGAAGCATCCTCCAGGAGATGAAGTGTACAGAAAAGGCGCCATATCTGTGTTTGAAGTTGATGGCAAGAAAAACAAGGTGCCAATTGGTTTAATAAAATTAATTTCAGCGTTTCTCTAGAAGATGTGTTTACACAAAGCAAACCAACACAATGGGATGAGTGACTAAAATCATTTGTCCCCTTCAGATTTACTGCCAGAACCTGTGTTTACTGGCCAAACTCTTCCTGGATCACAAGACATTGTACTACGACGTGGAGCCTTTTTTGTTTTATGTCATGACTGAGGCCGACAACACAGGGTGCCATTTAGTGGGATACTTTTCCAAGGTAAGTACACAGCGCTGTCTTATAATATTGATGTCTACGTACAATATTTATGTCAGTGTTTTATGTTTCTTCTTTTGTTTATCTGAAGGAAAAAAATTCCTTCCTCAACTATAATGTTTCCTGCATTCTCACCATGCCACAATACATGAGGCAGGGCTTTGGCAAGATGCTCATTGACTTCAGTATGTATTTCAACAGTTGTCTAGTTTGTCCAAAAGTGTCTTTTTTGACAATCCTGTTTTTTTCTCATAAGGCTACCTTTTGTCTAAAGTGGAGGAGAAAGTGGGCTCCCCAGAGAGGCCTCTGTCAGACCTTGGCCTCATCAGCTACCGCAGCTACTGGAAGGAAGTGTTACTGCGATATATGCACAACTTCCAAGGAAAGGAGATCTCCATCAAAGGTTAGACACACTAAACAGATGCAACCTTTACACTTTCAGAGATAAAACACAATATGTATTTACAATAAAGTACCAGTAGAGTGGAAAAACAAGTTGACTTTACATGCTCAATTGTGTTTCATTGTATCTATTAAACCATAACCGAGTGTATATACAAATCGCAAAGTATGTGAAAACAGTGTTTAAACATCACAAAATGCCACAAATTCAGTCAGCCATTTTGAATATTCCTCTCCGAATACTGCGGCTATTTTCAGAGAGTGATATCACTGGAGTAACACTTCTGCACTCTGACCATGTTATCAGATCAGTCATACTGGAAATATGTAAAAATTGGAAAGTGGTTTGGTTTTTATTATTCACAATCCTTATGTAAGACAAGAACGCATATGCTTGGCTTTTTTATGCAATCGAAATCGTAAATAAATAGCCAACAACTGATTCAACAGATCGAGGGTTCCCTTTTGCGCTCATTATACTCTCTTTAAAAAACGTCCAGAAAGTGCCAACAATACTCCATTTACATGTCCATCCATCCATCCATCCATCTTCTTCCGCTTATCCGAGGTCGGGTCGCGGGGGCAGCAGCTTAAGCAGGGATGCCCAGACTTCCCTCTCCCCAGCCACTTCATCCAGCTCCTCCCGGGGGATCCCGAGGCGTTCCCAGGCCAGCCGGGAGAGATAGTCTTCCCAGCGTGTCCTGGGTCTTCCCCGTGGCCTCCTACCGGTCGGACGTGCCCGAAACACCTTCCTAGGGAGGCGTTCGGGTGGCATCCTGACCAGATGCCCGAACCACCTCATCTGGCTCCTCTCGATGTGGAGGAGCAGCGGCTTTACTTTGAGCTCCCCCCGAATGACAGAGCTTCTCACCCTATCTCTAAGGGAGAGCCCCGCCACTCGGCGGAGGAAACTCATTTCGGCCGCTTGTACCCGTGATCTTGTCCTTTCGGTCATGACCCAAAGCTCATGACCATAGGTGAGGATGGGAACGTAGATCGACCGGTAAATCGAGAGCTTTGCCTTCCGGCTCAGCTCCTTCTTCACCACAACGGATCGATACAGCGTCCGCATTACTGAAGACGCCGCACCGATCCGCCTGTCGATCTCACGATCCACTCTTCTCCCACTCGTGAACAAGACTCCGAGGTACTTGAACTCCTCCACTTGGGGCAAGATCTCCTCCCCAACCAGGAGATGGCACTCCACCCTTTTCCGGGAGAGAACCATGGACTCGGACTTGGAGGTACTGATTCCCATGCCAGTCGCTTCACACTCGGCTGCGAACCGATCCAGTGAGAGCTGAAGATCTTGGCCGGAGGAAGCCATCAGGACCACATCATCTGCAAATAGCAGAGACCTAATCCTGCAGCCACCAAACCAGATACCCTCAACGCCCTGACTGCGCCTAGAAATTCTGTCCATAAAGGTTATGAACAGAATCGGTGACAAAGGGCAGCCTTGGCGGAGTCCAACCCTCACTGGAAACGTGTCCGACTTACTGCCGGCAATGCGGACCAAGCTCTGACACTGATTATACAGGGAGCGAACTGCCACAATAAGACAGTCCGTTACCCCATACTCTGAGCACTCCCCACAGGACTTCCCGGGGTACACGGTCGAATGCCTTCTCCAATTCCACAAAGCACATGTAGACTGGTTGGGCAAACTCCCATGCACCCTCAAGGACCCTGCCGAGAGTATAGAGCTGGTCCACAGTTCCACGACCAGGACGAAAACCACACTGTTCCTCCTGAATCCGAGGTTCGACTATCCGGCGTAGCCTCCTCTCCAGTACACCTGAATAGACCTTACCGGGAAGGCTGAGGAGTGTGATCCCACGATAGTTGGAACACATCCTCCGGTTCCCCTTCTTAAAGAGAGGAACCACCACCCCGGTCTGCCAATCCAGAGGTACCGCCCCCGATGTCCACGCGATGTTGCAGAGTCTTGTCAACCAAGACAGCCCCACAACATCCAGAGCCTTAAGGAACTCCGGGCGGATCTCATCCACCCCCGGGGCCTTGCCACCGAGGAGCTTTTTAACTACCTCGGCAACCTCAGCCCCAGAAATAGGAGAGCCCACCACAGATTCCACAGGCCCTGCTTCCTCATAGGAAGACGTGCTGGTAGGATTGAGGAGGTCTTCGAAGTATTCTCTCCACCGATCCACAACATCCGCAGTCGAGGTCAGCAGAGCACCATCCCCACCATACACGGTGTTGACACTGCACTGCTTCCCCTTCCTGAGGCGGCGGATGGTGGTCCAGAATTGCTTCGAAGCCGTCCGGAAGTCTTTTTCCATGGCCTCCCCGAACTCCTCCCATGTCCGAGTTTTTGCCTCCGCGACCGCTGAAGCCGCACACAGCTTGGCCTGTCGGTACCTGTCTGCTGCCTCAGGAGTCCCATGAGCCAAAAGAACCCGATAGGACTCCTTCTTCAGCCTGACGGCATCCCTCACCGCCGCCGTCCACCAACGGGTTCTAGGATTACCGCCACGACAGGCACCAACCACCTTGCGGCCACAGCTCCAATCGGCCGCCTCGACAACAGAGGCACGGAACATCGTCCACTCGGACTCAATGTCCAGCGCCTCCCTCGTGACATTTTCAAAGTTCTTCCGGAGGTGGGAATTGAAACTCTCTCTGACAGGAGACTCTGCCAGGCGTTCCCAGCAAACCCTCACAATGCGTTTGGGCCTGCCAGGTCTGTCCGGCATCCTCCCCCACCATCGCAGCCAACTCACCACCAGGTGGTGATCGGTTGAAAGCTCCGCCCCTCTCTTCACCCGAGTGTCCAAAACATGAGACCGCAAATCCGATGACACAACTACAAAGTCGATCATGGAACTGCGGCCTAGGGTGTCCTGGTGCCAAGTGCACATATGGACACCCTTATGTTTGAACATGGTGTTTGTTATCGACAATCTGTGACGAGCACAAAAGTCCAATAACAGAACACCACTCGGGTTCAGATCCGGGCGGCCATTCTTCCCAATCACACCTCTCCAGGTTTCACTGTCGCTGCCAACATGAGCGTTGAAGTCCCCCAGTAGAACGAGGGAATAGAACGAGGGAATCACCCGGGGGAGCACTCTCCAGTACTCCCTCGAGTAAATCCAAAAAGGGTGGGTACTCTGGCTGCCGTTTGGCGCATAAACGCAAACAACAGTCAGGACCCGTCCCCCCACCCGAAGGCGGAGGGAAGCTACCCTCTCGTCCACCGGGTTGAACTCCAACGTGCAGGCTTTGAGCCGAGGGGCAACAAGAATTGCCACCCCAGCCCGTCGCCTCTCACTGCCGGCAACGCCAGAGTGGAAGAGAGTCCAGCCCCTCTCAAGAGAAGTGGTTCCAGAGCCCTTGCTGTGCGTCGAAGTGAGTCCGACTATATCTAGCCGGAACTTCTCCACCTCACGCACTAGCTCAGGCTCCTTCCCCCCCAGCGAGGTGACGTTCCACGTCCCAAGAGCCAGCTTATGTAGCCGCGGATCGGACCGCCAAGTGCCCTGCCCTCGGCTGCTGCCCAGCTCACACTGCACCCGACCTCTATGGCCCCTGCTATGGGTGGTGAGCCCATTGGAGGGGGGACCCACGTTGCCTCTTCGGGCTGTGCCCGGCCGGGCCCCATGGGGACAGGCCCGACCACCAGGCGCTCGCCATCGTGCCCCACCTCCGGGCCTGGCTCCAGAGGGGGGCCCCGGTGACCCGCGTCCGGGCGAGGGAAATCTGGGTCCTTTGTTAGTGTTCTTCATAGAGGTCTTCGAGCTGCTCTTTGTCTGATCCCTCACCTAGGACCAGTTTGCCTTGGGAGACCCTACCAAGGGGCATAGAAACCCCCGGACAACATAGCTCCTAGGATCATTGGGACACGCAAACTCCTCTACCACGGTAAGGTGGCAGCTCAGAGAGGAGCATTTACATGTCATGACCTGAAAATTAACCAAATATGAGTGGTATTGTTATGAGAAGTGCCAACTCAGACGGCCTAATAAGCAGTGCATCGATAGCAGTGAGCAAATGCTAGCTTACACTGCTGTTGTTAACACACAAAGCCGGCGGCTGCTTTTACTTTGTCTCAAACTTGGTAAACGTATATTCTAGATTATAATTAATGCATCTCTCACCTGGTAGTAGACACATTTGGCCAAAGACAGGCAGGCTGGTCGACTTTCAACTCCCCACAGGATGGCAAAAAAGACCCCAGAAGACGCTTCCTGCAGGAACTTTTTTTTTAACCCTTCGTGAGGATTGGGATTGATTCTTTGTCTAAACAGAATAATGTGTGTCCTGTCGGTCGGCATCCCAGCGAGAGTGGAAATATTACAATAAGTATTTGTTTTATTACGGTTTAAAATGTTTTGTTTTTTTTGTTCAGCACCTAGCAATGCTGCGGTTACTCGTGTCACAATAAAGCTGCATCGGCAGGGTAGCAGTCGGCTTTTAAAACTTATTGCCCATCTTCTTTGTGTTCGGGCTCAAAAATATAAGGTTCTGGATCATAGTTTTTCCAAAGGTAATCATTGTTGGCTCTCACAAAATCTACTTGATTAGCATTGTTGTTGATGGGGAGGGGATCTTTGGTTCCTAATGCTCAAAATGGCTCTGGAATTTCTGTGAGATTAATAGTATTTTGATCATATCTGTATATTTGCAAACGTTGGAAGTCTTTAGGTGTCATAAATCAGATATACAGTATATTATAATAGCTTCAATAGAGAGGCATCTTGTTTTTCCAATCTACTGACACTTTACCTTTTTAGAGCTTTTAAAAGTGTGAACAAATCAAACAAGCAAAACAAATATGTGCTGTTTACTTGATGAACAGAGATTAGTCAGGAAACCGCTGTCAATCCCGTGGACATTGTGAGCACGCTGCAGTCTCTTCAGATGCTCAAATACTGGAAGGGGAAGCACTTGGTGTTGAAGCGACAGGTGAGCTCATCCTCCTGGTTTTGTCCATTTGAACCATTGCTTGTAGTGTGTTCTGTAGTCAAGGGCCCCAGTGTTTGTGTTAATGCTAATGCATGTCATGATGAAGAAATTGTTTGCTACTTTAATAGAAGATGCATCCAAATCCTTGCATTGCTTTGTTTAGTCAACTAACTCAATCTGTTAACAGTACTGCATGCTATTTGCTTTCAATCATTTCATCTCATTCTTTGTACATAAACACTTATTAGATATTTAGAACACAATGGCTGCACGTTTAGTTATTTTCTGTGCATAGTAAATCTGTACAGCGTTATAAACGGTACACTTATGACTAAAGTACACCCAAGTTTAATTTCTATGGTATTGTTCCTTGATAAGACACAGTACATTAAACATGGTTGCTAAAGTGTACTCGCTTTAAATCTGATGAGACACTACCCTTAATAAGTTCTCACTGCACGCAGGACCTGATTGATGAGTGGAAAGCAAAAGAGGTCAAGAGAGGCAACGGTAACAAAACCATCGACCCCAGCTCGCTGAAATGGACCCCTCCTAAGGGGACATGAGCACTAAGATGCTCAGGCTACTGAATAAACTCACCTTCACAGCCTCACCAGCCACAAGTAGCCTCGACCTCCTAAACGTCAGTATAGATCAAAGCGTCCTCCTTTGTCGATTTATTTTCTACTTTTATATTTGAGCCCTTGAGCGCCATATCTAATAATTTAAATTGCCTTTTTGTTGATGTGTCAGCTGAGTTTTGAATGTTAAACTACAGTAGATGACATGAATGTGCTCATACACAATGCATATTTACATTAGAGGGCAGTTAAGGTTAGCATTAGTATGATGTAAAAACAGACGAGAGCAGAGGAGAACGACAATGTAAGGTCTTTGGTTGGTGGGTTATTGTATAGGTCATAATTCTTTATTCTTTGCTCCTTCAGTACATGATTCTGTCCCATTCCTCTGGTAAACCTGCCAAATCATGAAATGAGAGTATTTTGAAAACATTGAAAACATGGTGATACCACTGTATAAAATGCACATAAAGTCAAATAAAACAACCTCAGGTTTTTATACCGATGCAAACATGCCCTGCTTGTGTGTTTTCTCTAATGTTACAAATTATCTGGTATAGGAAACAAAATCTCTGCTCTTTCCTTTTATTAAATTAAGTATTAATATATTCTCTGATGATGAACTATTTTTCTAATTAATAAATCGGGTATATACTTTCAAACATTATTGTTTTTTTGGTATTTATGCTCACCTCTACTGGAGATTTTTCTCCTTAGACTCGTTGACATATCTGCTTTGTAACCTGCAAGGAAACAATTACGCTTTAAAATTCTGCCTAAATGGTTTATAATTACGCACTATATATCTACACAATGCTCTTTTTCCACACCCTACACCAATGTATCTGCATTTACATAATCTGTATGACAACAGAAGTTATGCTTTTTAAGCTAAGAAGAGGTGGTCAAAGGTCACCTGAGCGTTTCCCCATGAGTCCGTAGAAGCGAAGGGCTTTAGATCTCTTCATGAGGTTTACAATGGGTTGGATCAGAGCTGTCCTGTGGGATGTATCTTTGCCCTACCCCAGCAGAAGAAGGGGAAACAATCAATATACTGCTTTGGTCACCCCTTAATACAGCATTACAAACTCACCGGCCAGCACTGTTTCTCCTCTTCCTCACCGTAAGAGAGCCCCTGATAGATTTGCATCAAAGTGCACAAAAGAAAAAAAACAAGTAGGAGCTTCCATGTATCCATTTCTTCTCTGGCTTTCTGGAATACAGCAGATTTAAAGATGTTTGTACGATATGGTGTGCTTTAAATAACGTCCCTGACAGCTGGGACTGATGGGTGCATTTATACCTCAGTGTGCACCCCATGCCGCTAAACTCCGCCTCTTTGAACATAATTACACACAAGCCTCCAAATTCAGTCTCTGCGGCCAAACATGTAAGTGATGAAGCATATTACAGTTCACTGCATGTTTAAATAATAAGCACATTTCTGCATGCCTTTTAAGGTTAGATGTGTAGATTCTCATCACAGTCCACCATAATTTTCCATTGATCTATTAAAATTCTTCATGCTTTTTTGATGTTACAATTACTTTCAGCATGCAAGGTTTAATTCCATAGGGCAGAGTTGTCCAAGCTTTTTCCAGGTAGGGCTCCATAAAGACAAAAATAAGGATGGGAACATGTTGGCCACTTTGCAACATGTTGTACATTAAAGATACTAAAAACCAATACAATGGGTCAATATGCCTAAACTAGGGCTGGGTGATATGGCCGAAAACTATATCATGATATACATTTTTTATATTGATCGATATTTTTAATTATTGATACTTTTTATGACTTATTTCAGCCTACCAATAAATACAGTAAAACAATTTCCAACTTTCCAAAGGTTCTATTTATCAGTGGAGAAGGTGTCTGGTAGCCAGGTAGGATGAGCGCGACTAAGATAACAAAATAATTCAAGTAGATTTGAAGGTAGTTGCAGATTTGAGACACTTGATGGCAGTTGTGTATAAGCTATTGAACAATTCACAGATTAGTTTGAGAAGCTACTCATTAAGCCGACAAATTGTAAGTGTCAGGATGTTGCCGGACTGTTTGCATTAAAACCAACACAACTAAAGACAAGTTTCTGTTATTGGGTTTATATATCAAGGTATTACAGTTTCTCTTCTCACTCCATGCAAAGAATCCACAAAAAGACTGCACAACCACACTAGTGTTATGAGAGTAGCATATGTGTGTGTGTACTGTTGTTTTATATTGATATCGAGTATGTGTCTATTGCGATATACATTGATAACGTATTATCGGCCCAGCTCTATGCGTAACTATCTGAACAAAACATCCACATCTTAGCTTTGTGTGATAGCTAACAAAGCTCATTAGTTTAATAACTAATTTAATACACTTGAGACGTTGAGATATTTAATATCTTCTTATTTGTTACTAACATTGTTTTTCCGCCAACTAAAACATTTTTTAGGGATAAACTTAACATAGGAGGAATTTGCACACATGTTCATCATTAATAAGCACAGGTCAAAAGCCATTTTGTTGTCAGGTCCCTTTTTTTTAGTGCGTGTGTAATGTTCTAATCCACGAATGTCCCCTGGGCCACACTTTGGACAACACCGCTATAGGGTCTTATTCCCAAATAAACAATGAGTTAGACAAAACAGCCTTATTGTGTGCTTATTCTCAATGTTGCATGCATGGTGAATAAGAGATTGAGCCCCATTGCCGCTCCTTCAATGACTAACCCTAACCTAAAATACATTAATTTTGCTTTCTCAACATACATGATTTTAGCTCAACCAAGTTTGAAAAGAAATAGTTATTTTTTTGTTTTTCTCAAGCTGCAGCAGTTCCCCTGAAGTCATGATATGCACCCCAGGGGAGGAGACTTTGAAAACACCTTATCGCTGACCTTCATTTTTTTGTATCGGCGTAACTTCTAAGGTTGCATTCAAAGGATGTGAATTTTTTACAACTCACAATTCTATTTGATGCAGATTTTTGGGTTGAAGATTTATTTCTTTATTTCTTTATTCAACACGAATGCAATTTAATACTCCTTTGTTAACAAAAGGTGCCAGTTCCTTTATAATAAATACTTCTGACCAATATGTATAACACTTCAAAGAAAACTGGTTATGCACAAGAAAATGCAGCTTTACGTAGTTCAATAAAGTGATTCTAAAATTGCTAATAAACCGCTTAGCTTGCAGTCTGTTATCTGTTAAATTATTATTTGTTTAGCCTGTTCAAAGTTGGCTGCAAGTTTTTTTGTGAAGAGTTGGAGTCTGTTTGGTTGAGAGTTGGTAGCAGCAGCTGTTCCATTGTTAGCTCTGGGTGATGGGCTGAGAAATTAAAGTATGGCCGTTTACATAAATTTAAGAGCACAATTACTTCCACGACAGAGCCTGTAACTCAAAACACTTCTATCTGCAATCAGCCCCATCCATTGAAATGAATTGAAATGTGCTTGGCCACCCAAAACACCACAATTTTAACATGTTAAATAGACGTTTTAAAATAAGAAATATTGTATTGAAACAATACAATATAATTTACTACAAACAACTACAGTAGTTTTCTAAAGTAATATGATATTGTACAGCATTTCCATCGGGGAGCAGACTAATCTGTGTCTTCTCCATCGTGTAACAATAGGAACTGTCATTGGTGTTTATGTTGCACACGGATGCCTTTTCAGTTGACAACAACTGATATGCATGTCTTCATAGGACCCAGTGAGCAAGACTAATGCTTGCTTGGCCAGCTGGTAGAGTCACGAGACAGAACAAACTGAAACACACCACATAATTCAGCAGCTTCTCCATTGTTTCATGGATAAATTCTAGCGGTTTGGGTGTAGTTTTAGTGCACAGGCTGGATTTGCCGGGTTGCCTACACGATTGGGCGTATTGTTGATGGCTTGTTGTTCTTATTTGGTGGGTGTTGTCTATGTTTTCTACTTCTGACTACCGTATTTTCCGCACTATAAGGCGCACCGGATTATTAGCCGCACCTTCTATGAATTACATATTTCATAATTTTGTCCACCAATAAGCCGCCCCGGACTATAAGCCGCGCCTACGCTGCGCTAAAGTGAATGTCAAAAAAACGCTGCGCTAAAGTGAATGTCAAAAAAACAGTCAGATAGTTCAGTCAAACTTTAATAATATATTGAAAACCAGCGTTCTAACAACTCTGTCCCAAAATGTACGCAAATGTGCAATCACAAACATAGTAAAATTCAAAATGGTGTAGAGCAATAGTAACATAATGTTGCTCGAACGTTAATGTCACAACACACAAAATAAACATAGCGCTCACCTTCTGAAGTTATTCTTCATTCGTAAATCCTTCGAATTCTTCGTCTTCGGTGTCCGAATTGAAAAGTTGCGCAAGCGTGGTATCCAAAATGGCCGGTTCCGTCTCGTCGAAGTCATCGGGAGTCAGTGTCGCTGTTGTTCTGTGAATCCTGCCTTCCGGAAAGCTCGGACCACAGTTGTGACCGAAATATCTGCCCAGGCATTTACGATCCACTGGCAAATGTTGGCGTATGTCGTCCGGCGCTGTCTGCCCGTCTTAGTGAAGGTGTGTTCGCCTTCGGAGCTGTGTGAAAAAAGCCACCCGGCCTCTTCGCGTAAACTTCCCTTAACCACTCGCTCATCTTTTCTTCATCCATCCATCCCTTCGAGTTAGCTTTTATGATGACGCCGGCTGGAAAGGTCTCTTTTGGCAAGGTCTTCCTTTTGAATATCACCATGGGTGGAAGTTAGCATGGCAAGCTAGAACCACAGTGAAGGATGACTTCTCATTCCCTGTGGTGCGAATATTCACCGTACGTGCTCCCGTTCCACAGTGCGGTTCACAGGAATATCAGTTGCTGTGAAATACGGTAGTAATCCGTGTGCGGATGGAGAGATTGCGTCTTTTTATGAACCGGATCCTTTTCGCTTAGTAGGAGCCATTTTGTGGTCTTTACAGATGTAAACAGGAAATGAAACGTACGGTGATATCCGCGCGTTTTTTCTTCTTCTTCCGGGGGCGGGCGGTAGCTTACAGTAGAAGAAGAAGCGCTTCCTGTTCTATGGGGGCGGGTGCTTACCTTGGCGGTTGCTTGCGTAGAAGAAGAAGCGCTTCCTGTTCTACCGGGAAAAAAGATGGCGGCTGTTTACCGAAGTTGCGAGATCGAAACTTTATGAAAATGAATCGTAATAAAGCGCACCGGGTTATAAGGCGCACTGTTAGCTTTTGAGAAAATTTGTGGTTTTTAGGTGCGCCTTATAGTGCGGAAAATACGGTAACTTTCTCAGTTCCGATGGTTGTAGGTCAGGATTGCGTCGGTCTCTGGCTGTGGACAGTTACTACCAGTTGCAGGGATGCTCGTAACTCAAATGTATGCTTGAAACATAAAGATAAATAAAAAGCGGAGAAACTGCTCATATTTCAAAATAGTCGTAAGTCGAGACACATTCTACTTGAATTTCATTCAGAAGATTTTGCAGATTGAATAGGTCAGAAATAAGCTAGAAACCAAAGTGTGCCCAAACATTTGCCATTAGCAAAGACAGGTGCTGACTGACCTACTTTCTCTTCTGTGCTCGAACATTAGCAACATCAAAAGCTAGCTACCTAAAGTTGTTTGAACAATGTACTACATAGGTTACCTGACAAACAGTACTCCCAAAAGTAAGAAAAATGTCTTGGGATCGATTCAGAAGCGCAATAAATAAGAATCGCAATTCGAACGTGAATAGATTTTCTTTTGCATTCAGTAAAACATGTTAGTTGTGATGTCGTCCGTCATGTCAATAGTGGTCTTTTTCTTCTCTTGAGAGAACACTCTTGTCCAACCTTTTAAATGCTATTGACTATTTCAAATGCTCTGTGTTCGTATTCACTGAATATAGACATTTCTGCAAGGGGGCAATCACATGCATGTGCAGCGTGCACACTATAAGGACGCCCACTCCAGACAAAGCTACCGCACATCACATGCTTTGATCCGAGCACAGGTGCTTGGGGAAACAAGAAAAGCCGAGACAATTAAGCCTGAAAGGCAATTACGGACGGACGGCCCTTCGTGCGTGTGTAGTGTAACAGACAGTTTAACAGTGGAGTGGCAAATCAAAAGAAATCAGAGGCGTGACATTTGCATATGAAATAGTGGCGCCTCAAAGAGCTCCTGTAATGACAGAACGCTACATTTCCATGTGACGCAGTTGAAGCAGGTCATTGTCGAACATGCTTGTCTTGCTGCTTTGTGATCGGTGAAGATATGTTGTGTTGTCACGTCTGGTTTGGAGATCATTTTATTGTATTATTTGGAAAAGTAAAGGGTAGAATCGCGTTGTATCGAAGTTGAGTGTACATATCCATCCATCCATCCATTTCTACAGCAACATGATTATAATTATGGTCCAAATGGTTGTAATGTGAATAACCATCATAGACATAGACTTAGACAAACTCTATTAATCCACAAGGGAAATTGTTCCACACAGTAGCTCAGTTACAAAGGATAGAAAGGATAAGGATGGAAAGAATAATGCACACAAGGGCACAAAAAGAGGGCGAAAACAAAAGGTATAAAGTAGACTAAAATGTACCATAGTAGCAATATAAAATATAACACATATGTAATATTTACATATTATATATACAGTATATAATATATACTGATATATTATATTATATTTTTATATAATATATACAATACATAACAAATCCCAATTACCATGTACAATATTACAGTGTATGTAACAGCTGCAGCAAAAAAAAGGGAAGCATAAAATTTTTCATGTGTGTGAGCAAACGCACAAACTCCCTGAGCATTCAGTGGAGCACATGTGAGCAACAGCAGACGTGCACACTGTGGCCACACGAGCGTCACACCTGTCCCAAACCTGACATCATAACAATTTAAATGTTTTATTAAAATT
Organism: Nerophis lumbriciformis; assembly: GCF_033978685.3. Lineage (NCBI taxonomy): Eukaryota > Metazoa > Chordata > Actinopteri > Syngnathiformes > Syngnathidae > Nerophis > Nerophis lumbriciformis. The sequence goes on along the minus strand of NC_084558.2, from coordinate 8,323,712 downwards.
ATTTTCTGATATAAGTGATTTTGCCCCCTAACAATGACAACAACAAAAAAACATGTTTTTCATGACCTATGTGCTAGTATTGTATGTCTGGCTGCGTGTCCTGCCTTTAAAAAGAAATGTTACCCCTTTCAGAGATTACATTTAGTCCCTGTAACTTTCTGTCTGTAAAATACATCTTTTTGTTAGCATTTATGATATCTAGTGACAACATTTCATGAATAATATCTTTAGATTAAAATCTTTAATAAATGGCAGTAAAATAAGCACACATCTGATTGAGGAGTCAGAGTGTTACAACCTGGCATTTACACAATGTGTGGCGTCGGGGTTGTCCGACTTTTTGTGTGGCCATAAACGCAGCACTGGCTAAGTGCCATGGTGCGTGTGTTGGTGCAGGTGAGACAGAGCGAGTGGCTTCTGTTTATATGACGGACGACAAAGTTCGTTTAAGCCTGGTTTGTATGGCAGAAAATGACCAGTTTTTCTAGATACAAGTTATTTTACTCATGTTTTTAGTGTGGTTTTTGCTCAATAAAGTGATTGATGGAATTCCTGTCTGTAAAGTGTCTCGACAGACGATAATTGAACTGTGTTGACAAAGATTGTGTTATTCATTGGGGCCACTCTTGATGTCACCTGTCACTCACAGAGTTGCATTGCAAAATCATACAGAATAAATTGTAATGTGTTTATTTTGTTTAGAGTTCAGATGGGATTTTTGATTTTCTGCGTGGCATTAATTTGCTTTGCGCAGAGGACGCGTGAGCAGTGCGCAATTGCGCAGGCGCGCACCTTAGAGGAAACGTTGGTCATGACCATTAGCTGCTTAATTTTTTTGGGTAATTATTCCATCCATCCATCTTCTTCCGCTTATCCGAGGTCGGGTCGCGGGGGCAGCAGCCTAAGCAGGGAAGCCCAGACTTCCCTCTCCCCAGCCACTTCGTCCAGCTCTTCCTGTGGGACCCCGAGGCGTTCCCAGGCCAGCCGAGAGACATAGTCTTCCCAACGTGTCCTGGGTCTTCCCCGCGGCCTCCTACCGGTCGGACGTGCCCTAAACACCTCCCTAGGGAGGCGTTCGGGTGGCATCCTAACCAGATGCCCGAACCACCTCATCTGGCTCCTCTCGATGTGGAGGAGCAGCGGCTTTACTTTGAGCTCCTCCCGGATGGCAGAGCTTCTCACCCTATCTCTAAGGGAGAGCCCCGCCACCCGGCGGAGGAAACTCATTTCGGCCGCTTGTACCCGTGATCTTGTCCTTTCGGTCATAACCCAAAGCTCATGACCATAGGTGTGTTTTGTGGACTTGGAGAAGGCATTCGACCGTGTCCCTCGGGAAGTCCTGTGGGGAGTGCTCAGAGAGTACGGGGTGTCGGACTGTCTGATTGTGGCAGTCCGCTCCCTGTATGATCAGTGCCAGAGCCTGGTCCGCATTGCCGGTAGTAAGTCGGACACGTTTCCAGTGAGGGTTGGACTCCGCCAAGGCTGCCCTTTGTCACCGATTCTGTTCATAACTTTTATGGACAGAATTTCTAGGCGCAGTCAAGGCGTTGAGGGGATCTGGTTTGGTGGCTGCAGGATTAGGTCTCTGCTTTTTGCAGATGATGTGGTCCTGATGGCTTCATCTGGCCAGGATCTTCAGCTCTCACTGGATCGGTTCGCAGCTGAGTGTGAAGCGACTGGGATGAGAATCAGCACCTCCAAGTCCGAGTCCATGGTTCTCGCCCGGAAAAGGGTGGAGTGCCATCTCCGGGTTGGGGAGGAGATCTTGCCCCAAGTGGAGGAGTTCAAGTACCTCGGAGTCTTGTTCACGAGTGAGGGAAGAGTGGATCGTGAGATCGACAGGCGGATCGGTGCGGCGTCTTCAGTAATGCGGACGCTGTATCGATCCGTTGTGGTGAAGAAGGAGCTGAGCCGGAAGGCAAAGCTCTCAATTTACCGGTCGATCTACGTTCCCATCCTCACCTATGGGTAATTATTACTTTACCAAATATTTACTTTATCTTCTTTATGACTTTGCAAGTATTGCTAGTCACTAGCCCCCCCCCCCAATTTTGTCTGAAATAATTGTATATTTGAATGTTCCATTAGCCGTATGTGCATGTAAATGCCACAAGGGTCCGCTGTTTGAACACCTTTCTGCAACCCCCCCATAGTGTCTTTGCAGTGAGGGTTACTGTACTGCTGTAGCAAAGGTTCTGACATTACAAAGTCGTATTTTAGCAAACTTTATTTTGTTTGGGTAAATGAAATTGGCAAATTATTCTCCACATCTGGTGCAAGTCAGCACCATTTCAAAATGAACATTTTCGAGAGCTCCACTCATTTTTGTGACGTTTGTTTTGAGGCACAGGGGTTAGTGCGTGTGCCTCACAATACAAAGGTCCTGGGTTCGATCCTGGGCTCGGGATCTTTCTGTGTGGGGTTTGCATGTTCTCCCCGTGACTGCGTGGGTTCCCTCCGGGTACTCCGGCTTCCTCCCACCTCCAAAGACATGCACCAGGGGATAGGTTGATTGACAACACTAAATTGGCCCTAGTGTGTGAATGTGAGTGTGAATGTTGTCTGTCTATCTGTGTTGGCTCTGTGTTGAGGTGGTGACTTGTCCAGGGTGTACCCCGCCTTCTGCCCGAATGCAGCTGAGATAGGCTCCAGCACGCTCCGCGCCCCGAAAGGGACAAGCGGTAGAAGATGGATGGATGTTTTAATAGCTTATTTCAACACAAAGAGAATATGCTTGTTCTACCACAACGTTAACAAAATGTTGACGTTCACAACTCACACTTTGTATTATAAAAATCAACAACGATTTTAGTTACATACTTGTATTTCAGTTTGCATTTCTTTCTTACTTCATAGTTCAGTTTTTTTAATCACTTTCACAGCTACTTTTTATGTTCTATTTATGACTGATCAAATTTAAATTGTGCTTTCATTAGAAGCAGTTATTTTTGTGATATTTTGTGGTCATTTGTCATTAAATGTGTGCTTGTTGTCTGTCTATATGTGTTGGCCCTGCGATGAGGTGGCAACTTATCCAGGGTGTACCCCGCCTTCCGCCCGAATGCAGCTGAGATAGGCTCCAGCACCCCCCGCGACCCCAAAAGGGACAAGCGGTAGAGAATGAATGGATGGATGGATGGATGGATGCCTGAATTGAACAACTATACAAATATTAAAGAGTTTTAGCCAATATTATTTGACCCTTTGATGAATAATTTCAAAACAAATGCGTAGCTCACCAGCTACTGGTTGGATACCCCTGTTTTCCAACATCACAGCCTACCTACATGGACACATAAAACATGTAAAGTAAGGTCAGGAGAAAACATTGAAGCACACATTTCCGACGGCCATAAAGCAACCACATGAAGATAAGGTTCTAAATTGTTGTGACCCCTTTAGTTTCAATGTAATACAATGGGCAGTGTACAATGAGTACCGGTATATGAATTACCCACTTGGTGGCAGTGTTGTCTTACAGATAAAGTCAGAGCCTCAAAAAGTTGAAGATGTTAAACTTTAGCATCATCTCACTAGAGTGATTTTATACTCTTATAATATATCACTATGTTTTTTGTACAAATCCTTTACCCAGCAATTGCCTATTAAAAAGTACTTTATGTGCACAAATAACGAATCATTGATATTTATATTTTTTGGATTCATTCAAGTTCAATAATAAAAATAAACCATTTACTTGATGATATGACAAATGGGGACATGCTCAAGAGAGTTCAATGTAGTGCAACTGTTGAATTATTTCACGATTCTTTAAAGAAGATCATCAGCTACATTTTTGGAGTAACAATTACGAATGTTAAAATATTTCTGTAAAAGTAAATCACCAGCCCAAAAGATGACTAACCAGTTCAATGCTGCAGTGTGACACACCAAACTAGATCAGACATGGTGTGATGAAGTCTCCACCATCCATACAATGCTAGGCGATACATCCTGGCTGACATGTGCTAATAAATCATCTGAGTAGTCTTCTCTGTTGCCCGAGTGCCGCCAACTCTCTTGTTCTCTGAGTTGTTTTTCTCGTTTGGTGCCCTGTGGCACTTTTCTGTGGTTCCCCTTTCTCTGGAAACCAATTGAAAAATCTTTCTTCAGTCTTCTCTGAGAGTGAAATATTGCCTTTGCATGCCAGCTTTGACTGCGTGCCTTCAAACTAGTATAGCGGTGGTGGCTCCATCGCAGACAGACAGTGTGGGATATAAGCACTCATGCGCCAGGGCGAAAGCGTGTTTTGAATCCCGTCAAACACTTGAATTGATGTGTTGTCAGCAAACGCCACACACTCGGCGGTCACGCTTTTTGGAGGTGATATCATCAGCAAACAGATTCACCCTCTAGAAGCCCTGAAAAGCAGCTGACTCTTGGCCTTAAAATAAATCACAGCACGTCGACTTGTGACTCTGCGGTCATACTGGATGAAATACTGTACGTAGGCCGCCAGTGAGACTCTTTCTGTAATGTTCCACTACTGCTTTGGCATGGTTCCTAATTTAAATTGCGTCATTATTTCTGGAACTGACAGAGTCAGATGCGCTTGTGCTGCCTCAATTTGTTCTGCAAGAAAGGTGACACATTTTTATATAGAAGGTTTTAGCCATTTCCTTAAATACTCTACACCCGTGTCTACCTGCATAGGTGGAAGCTGCTACTATGGGATAATGCGAGCAATACAGGTAAAAGCCAGTAAATTAGAATATTTTGAAAAACTTGATTTATTTCAGTAATTGCATTCAAAAGGTGTAACTTGTACATTATATTTATTCATTGCACACAGACTGATGCATTCAAATGTTTATTTCATTTAATTTTGATGATTTGAAGTGGCAACAAATGAAAATCCAAAATTCCGTGTGTCACAAAATTAGAATATTACTTAAGGCTAATACAAAAAAGGGATTTTTAGAAATGTTGGCCAACTGAAAAGTATGAAAATGAAAAATATGAGCATGTACAATACTCAATACTTGGTTGGCGCTCCTTTTGCCTCAATTACTGCGTTAATGCGGCGTGGCATGGAGTCGATGAGTTTCTGGCACTGCTCAGGTGTTATGAGAGCCCAGGTTGCTCTGATAGTGGCCTTCAACTCTTCTGCGTTTTTGGGTCTGGCATTCTGCATCTTCCTTTTCACAATACCCCACAGATTTTCTATGGGGCTAAGGTCAGGGGAGTTGGCGGGCCAATATAGAACAGAAATACCATGGTCCGTAAACCAGGCACGGGTAGATTTTGCGCTGTGTGCAGGCGCCAAGTCCTGTTGGAACTTGAAATCTCCATCTCCATAGAGCAGGTCAGCAGCAGGAAGCATGAAGTGCTCTAAAACTTGCTGGTAGACGGCTGCGTTGACCCTGGATCTCAGGAAACAGAGTGGACCGACACCAGCAGATGACATGGCACCCTAAACCATCACCCAACCATGCAAATTTTGCATTTCCTTTGGAAATCGAGGTCCCAGAGTCTGGAGGAAGACAGGAGAGGCACAGGATCCACGTTGCCTGAAGTCTAGTGTAAAGTTTCCACCATCAGTGATTTACCTGTAGTTCCCTCGCCACTCTGCGTTTTACTTACAAGAGTTTTAAAGAACCATTAAGCATCACTGAAATTGGAGTACAAGGTTTCTCATTGTTTCTCATTGGGTTGAGTTTTTCCTTGCCCTGATGTGGGATCTGAGCCGAGGATGTCGTTGTGGCTTGTGCAGCCCTTTGAGACACTTGTGATTAGTTGTTTTTTTTTAAATACACTTTGATTGATTGATTGACTTTATGTGCATATATTATATTCATATAAATAACAAAATAAATAGCGTTCCTACCTAGGTCGGGAATTGAGAGAACACTGTAAACACAACGATGGAAACGACATGAGGCAAAATGTTTACATAGTATTTGATGAAAATGTGGGTTAAATCATTTCACTTTACTGGCTTTTTCTACTTCTTCCTTGGAGCAAGCTTAACTAATGAGCCTATTTCACATGCGCAGTGCTCTTGTGTTACTACTGTACAGTGGTATTTGTTTTCTTTAGTAATCTGTTCAGAAAAGGTCCGACAGAAAAAATTCTAATGGGTAAATAATTTTCAATGTCAGTTTTGCCACCTTTGTACTTTGCTACAGAACTTTACTAACCTTCTTTGTCAAAGTTTTGGCACTCATATCTTTCTTTGGCTCCATGTTGGCTTATTTTGCAGTGGTACTCAATAAGCAAAAAAGGACAGACTGAATCACCAATGAGTGGGATTCTTTGTGCACTCAATTTTGTGGAATTATAAGTGGGCATACTTTCAACTTTTGGCTGTAAGATAGCCTAGACCAGGGATGTCAAACATACGGCCTGAGGGATGAGTTTGCTAAGTAAAAAAATGAACCTGAAATTTTTGAATGAAAGAAACAGCTGTTCTAAATGTGTCCACTGGATGTCACAATAGCAATTATTTGTACATGATGCTACATATGTACACAATAAACCACGTGATACTAGAACATCAGTTGAGGAAAAGGATCAAACTACATAAATAACATACTGTAATTTGATTTTGATATAATTTTTTTATCTTGATAGATTGAAAATGAACACCAATGAGTTGACCGATGAACATTATCTCATAAATTATTCAGAAAATTTAAACAACAACAAATAAAGATACAATACTAATAATTGCGACATGTAAGTGTAAAAAAAACAACAACATTATGATTTGTACAATTTCAGAATGTGCTTGTTCTATTTTTAAACAAATAAAACAATCTGAATTTGTCTTTATTCTCAAGTTATCGTGCCGTGATTTTACCAGTCCGGCCCACTTGGGAGTAGATTTTTCTCCATGTGGCCCCCCATCTAAAATTAGTTTGACACCCCTGGCTTAGAGGGTAAACAAAAACTGGGCTGACATTTTTTTTATGAACGCCGAATCCTACAAAAAGTGCAACATAAATTTAAATCATTTTTATTTTTTTAAATGGGAGCATCGTGACTACTTGTAGCATATCTTTAGGGGCACACCAAAGCCATGCTGCATATTTCACATGGTTTCCAGTGTTAATGTGTTTTCAGTTTTCCGTTTTAGTGTCTTTCGGGGCAGAGTGGCTCAGCGGGTTCAATACCAGCCTCCGCCGTCCCAGTCACTGCCGTTGTGTCCAAGACACTTTGCCCACTTTTCTCCCGGTGCCACCCACGCTGGTATGAACAAGCTTACCTGACCTTGGCTTGAATGTATGGGTTTCTAATTGTAAAATGCTTTGAGAAACTTTAAAAAAAGCCTTATATAAACATCATTATTTCCCATGCACCACCATATTGGAGATTGTTGACATGTTTTTTTAAAAGGGAATTTTGCCAATTTTAATCAATTTTAATGGAATCCCTCAATGTGCTAATTGGTTCTGAGCTCTTTACTCAGTGTAAAAGTTTTACACTCAAATCAATGTCTCCCATTGCAATGAACTGAAATCATTTTACTTGGTGCTTGAAGTTTAAAAAAAAACCTTCTGTATGAAAAGTAATGTAAAAAAGCAATACAATAGAAGTAGAACATTACAATACAGTCATTTTATAAAATAATGTAATGTACAGCATTTGCCTTGGAGAGCGCACTTCTGCAATACCATATTCAAGCTGCTTCTGTGTCAAACACACCAATCGTGCATAAATGCTCGCCATTGGGTTGTCATTTTAACATTCTTGAATGGCCTTATTGACTTTTTCTGCTTCGGTATGGTACAGACTAGCAGTGAAACTAACTGTTTTACCAAGTTGACGACATGTTTTTGATGATTTCTTTGTTTAGTTGAATGGTAATCAACCAGTTGTTCTTCGCAGCGCTGTCTCCAACACCCACCGTATTCCTTCAATGGTTGGAATACAAAGTTAGGTCTATTTCTCACAATAAGGTTGTAACTCCTTTCGGTACACGGCAACACAGGAAAGTTCTTTTTTGTAAAACGGGCGTTTATTGACTCCTCCTTCTTGCTGTACACACCATCCACGCCAACACGCCGACACGCCAACACGCCAACACGCCGACACGCCAACACGCCGTGAGAACTTACAAAATACAGTACAATACATCAGACTTTGATTTCACATCAATAAACATTCAGAAAGAAATTAAATTACAAAAATACAATACCTCGTTGGCTGCTTGTAACGAAAAGAGGTTCTAATAATCACTTGCTTGAAGTTTTGTACAAATAATCGAATACACTTAAATCTTTTGAGGAGCTGAAGACAACGTGCTCAAGCACCCTCCCCTCTTGCTTGTTCTGCCTTATTTACTGTCCGTGGGGTCGCAACATCACAACAATCGTTCCGCTTTGCAACACAATTAACTCAATACATTTACATTTTGCTCAGGAGATTTTACAATCACACATTTTCTAATAATATTTTATAACTCTGCATCATTAACTTATTTATTAATATTTATTTATTTATGACACATATTTAAAGCATGCAAAATCTCAGCAACAGCTACACTCCCACCAAATCACTCATTGACCTGAAATGTGGGATTTTCCATTTTTATCAAAACCAGTTTCAATCATCTGTATGTGTGTGCGTCTTAATTGGCTTCTACTAATGTGACGATTTTATGAATAGGTCTTTCTAGATTAATCAGTCGCGTATGAGGTTTGCCCTTGTCAACAGAAGTCTCACTAAGCACTAGTTTCAGCTTGCACACCATGCCATCTCTTCCAGGCTGAGCTTCGACTACTGTTGCGAGCTTCCATTCATTTCTTGGGGTACACTCGTCCTTTAAAATCACAATGTCGTTCATTTGTGAGTTCCTTGATGGGCTGTTCAGTTGGACTTCTGTGGTTCTCCTGTACCTTCTGCATGGGACGCACTTATAAATGTGTGAGGAGACAATACTTCCGCATCCAAGAATCCATATTCCATTTGCGCGTATCTCATTCATTGTCATCCCTCTTCCTTGGTGGTCTACACGCTCATGGTGATATTTCACAATCAGGTCTGACACGTGTGATTTCCTTGGCAATATTGCAGGGTGCTTCACGTCATGATGAAGGGCTGACTGCGACAACCGTCCTCCCACCCTGAGTATATTGTTTGCATCAAGGTAAGCGTTGAGCCGGTAGAGCTTGTTGCGTTTGCCGAGTTTTTCAGCTCTATTGCATTTGATTTTCTTTATGTCATCAGCAAAGGCTTCCTCTTGTGTGAGCTTGATGATGAAGAACTCTGCTTTACGTCTTTCTTTAAGATTTGTAGTTTGGTCTGTCCATACTTGACCTCCACTACGTCTCCTGACGCATTTCTTCAGTCTGGCGACAGCTTTCACAGCTCTGGACCAAGCTGAGAACTTGCTATGACGGCTGATCAATGGGTTTGTGTTTTCGGCTTTGACGGTATGAACATGAGCTTTCCGCAGTTCTGGGTCAGGGTCATCCACTTTTACTATTATATGTTTGACTGACAGATTTGGTTGCCAAAGGAAGTCTGGTCCCTTCAACCAACATGAGTCCTTCAATTGGGCTGCACTGGCTTCTTTAGACGCAAGGTCTGCTGGGTTGTCTTTCTTGAACTGTAGTGGTAGCTCATAGTGTCCATCTTTTTTCTGTCTTATCCCCTCTTTCACTCGTGACATGAAGAGAAGATATTTTTGAGAGACTGGATTGTTGTCTGTTGAGTGGTCTGTAAAATCCATTTTGAGCATCTTAATGATTTCTGAAGGACTTGGCTCTTTGACCTGATTTCTGCAGACAAAGTGCTCTTCATCTTTAAGTTGACTTAGAGGTTGTGCGGCAGGAGTCACTTGTCGTACAATGACCCTATGGCTCACACCAATTGTGTCTTCAAACTTAGTTGCTGGCTTGGAACAGCCAACAATGCTCCATCCAAGGTCGGTTCGCTGACCATATGGATGGCCTTCTTCTCCGCATAGAATTTCTCTGGGAAGAAGAGCTTGATGGCAGTTATAGCCTATTAGTAGGCCGACTTGGCACTCCAATTGTGGAGGAATCTTGTGGACCAATGGTTCAAGATGAGGCCATTTTTGGGCTGTCTCTGTAGTGGGAATGTGAGACCTCTCAGCAGGAATGAACTCACGTGAGAAGAGAGGTGGTAATGAGATCATTTTTTCTAAGTCATATCCTCTCACTTGGAGGTTAGACAATTTTTGACAGGGTATGACTGTAGAGACTGATGACATTGTGGAAAGCCGTAGACAGACATTCTCCTTCTTTGTGTTGAGCTCTTGAGCAACTTGGTCCAGGATGAATGTTGTGTCACTCTGCGTATCCAGCAACGCATATGTTAAGATCTCATGCTCAGGCTGTTTTGAGGAAGAGACCCAGACTGGTACTATTGAGGATGTATGTGAGCCTTGATTGCCTTGGGCAACTCTATTGGTAGTTGCTGTTGCAGTTGCAGGGATTTGCTCCGTTCCTCGTGCTTTATTTGAATCACTCTCCACTTTCTTTGATGAAGAACCTTTCTGAAAGTTGTCATCATGCAAGCATGTTGGATGTCTTCTTCGACAGGTATCACACTTACTTTTGTCCTCACAGTTTCTAGAGTGGTGACCAGTCTTTAGACAACTAAAGCAAAGTTTTTCTTCTTGTACAAACTTGATGCGATCCAGGATTGTCATTTCAGCAAACTTTCTACACTTCTCCAGCTGGTGTCCAAACTTCTTGCAGAAGACACAAGAGACAGTGTTCTGTGTTGTATTTGTTGACAACGTTTTTGCCTTTATGGTTTCAGTTCTTGTCTGTCTTGGTTTCTCATTTTGTATACTCTTGAGTGCTTGTACAGAGGATATGGGGTCACATGCCAGATCAGCTTCATTTGATAAGAAGTTCACCAACTCTTTGAAAGAAGGATATTCAGCTTTCGCTTGTCTGGTTTCCATTGCTTTACGGTTCCATCTGGACACAAGCCAGTCTGGGAGCTTTGTCAAGATCTTCTGACTTTCAGTGCAGTCATTGAGAATCTCTAATGTCTTGATATGAGGTATTGCAGCCTCACAGCTTTGGAGAAAATCTGCAAGTTCTCTCAGTTCACATCCATCTTTGGAGCTTACTCTTGGCCACGCATGCAGCTTATCTCTGAAGGACTTCCCAATTACGTAAGGGTCTCCAAAGCGCTTCTCTAGCAGCTTCCATGCAGTGTCATATGCTCCCTCTGTGCCAATCAGGAAGAGTCCTTCAACAGCCTTCCTTGCAGCACCATTTAGATACTTTCTCAAGTAGTAGAGTTTTTCATTTTTTGGAATACCTTTTCTGTCAATCAATATCTGAAATGACAATTTCCAGTCGTTGTATTTTATAGGATCTCCCGTGAATACTGTAGGTTCAGGTGTTGGGAGACGATTGGCACTCATGGCTTCAGCGAGAGCAGTTGCTAAATCAGGACTTTGCACCTGCAAATTTGGTGGAACTTGTGGGACTGATTGAACGTTGGGATGACTTGGATTATGACTTGGCTCTTGAGCTTGTTGAGGAATGAATGGAGGACTTGATGCATTGAGGGTTTGTGCCTTATCAGGTTGTTTGATGTTATGTAGTAAACTAATGACTTCGGACTTGTCACTTAGTTCGTCATACACCTTGACTCGGGCCTTAGCTGCATTCAGCTTCTTGACTTCCTCTAAGCGCTCAAGCTTTCGGAGCTGATTCTGCATTGCCTGTTGTCTGGCTAGAGATTCAGCCTCAAATTGTGCAGCACGTAGCTTCTCTTCAGCCTCCAGTCTTTGAAGTTCAGTGACTTCCTTGTCTTGCTCTTTTAGCACTGACAAAACCTCTTTGGCCGCAGCTGCTTCGGCCACAGCATCATCTCTCTTGACTGAAAGGTTACTTAAGTGAGTGTTGTGTTCCGAACGAAGGTATAGAGACTTTAATGATGGACTTGATGAATTTAGAATGGAGCCGACATCTGGCCACTGTTCTTCATTCACTGCAGCATCACCTTCAATGAGTTGTTGTGCTCTTTTAATCATGAATTCAGACATCGATACACATGCATCCACTTTACGTCGCACATCTGCATCAGGAGCTTGCATTTGACGGAATTCCTCATATACTGCCTTCACATCTGCACATGTGGCTTGTAGATGATCCATCGACTTGTTTAATTCTTCCTCTGAGATTTCATCACTCATCAACTCTTTGGCTACCTTTGCATTATACTTCCATTTCTCATATGCAAGTTTGTATCTGCGATGTACGCCTTTCAATTTTTCTTCTTGAAGTCCTTTACCTTTTTCCGTCAAGGTTCGAGTTCTTCCGCTTCTTCGCACAGTGTCTTCTCCTTCTGCAGCTTGGGCATTAACCTCAGGCTGAGCTAATGAGTTTGTGTGCTGTTCTGTAATCTTTGAGTTTGTGTCAGACATATTGAAATAATATGAGGATTGTCAATTGACAATGTTTTTACACAACGAAGGCTTAATTTAACTTGGTAGTAAGCTAATAATTTGAAATACCTACAGTTCTTTAAGTATGTAGACTACTTTTTAAACGTGAATAATGTTTACTTTCTTGTTAATGTTGCAAATGCTTCCTACAAACTTGTGCAAACAGCTATTAATAAAGAAGAAGTTACTTGGGCCTATTTTTAATTATTAACATTCAGGCCTTTCTTAATTTTTTTTTTTTTAATGTAAATTAAATCACTAGTAGGCCTATTTAATTAATTTAAAATGCACTTTGCTTAATTAACAGGAAATTCACCAATCGTGGCCAAACTCAAAAAATGCCTTATAGCCTATAGCTGTCTTAAGTAACAGACACATGCAAATCTTGGTTTAACTCATAAAATGCCTGAGACACCTGGTGGAATAAACTGAAACTACACACTCTTCCTGTTGAAACCTAAAGCCTTCCTATTTTGCCTTACGGTTTGACTAATAATTTCCAGTTAAACACATTCAGTACAACAATGTCAGCAAGTGAACATAATACTATTCATTCATACAAAGCACCGTTTGCAAAGTGATAAACCTGAGTCCTTGTGAATTCCAGAAGCACGCCTCTTCTCCCACCACTCGGCTTTGGCGGGGCTCTTTGGACACGCCCTGAAACTCGACTTGATTGACAGGCAGGCTAATCTCCGTTGCTCGCATGCACATATGATCCCGTGTCTCTCCTACCCGCGAAGGCAGTCGAGTTCTCACTGTAACTCCTTTCGGTACACGGCAACACAGGAAAGTTCTTTTTTGTAAAACGGGCGTTTATTGACTCCTCCTTCTTGCTGTACACACCATCCACGCCAACACGCCGACACGCCAACACGCCAACACGCCGACACGCCAACACGCCGTGAGAACTTACAAAATACAGTACAATACATCAGACTTTGATTTCACATCAATAAACATTCAGAAAGAAATTAAATTACAAAAATACAATACCTCGTTGGCTGCTTGTAACGAAAAGAGGTTCTAATAATCACTTGCTTGAAGTTTTGTACAAATAATCGAATACACTTAAATCTTTTGAGGAGCTGAAGACAACGTGCTCAAGCACCCTCCCCTCTTGCTTGTTCTGCCTTATTTACTGTCCGTGGGGTCGCAACATCACAACAATCGTTCCGCTTTGCAACACAATTAACTCAATACATTTACATTTTGCTCAGGAGATTTTACAATCACACATTTTCTAATAATATTTTATAACTCTGCATCATTAACTTATTTATTAATATTTATTTATTTATGACACATATTTAAAGCATGCAAAATCTCAGCAACAGCTACAAAGGTAATGCTTGTGAAAAAGACTACATATTTCATGGTACGCTAACTAATGGCGGGGACTACCTTTTTTTCATACAACTTGTAGCATAACAATTAGCTGAGAGATCCCTCGTATTCCGAAACATTTAAATTGAGGCACCACTGTAGTTTTAAATTTAGCTCATTTATTGGTTAGGTCTTAATCCGTCTGTACCATTAGGCCATGTTATCAGTGTTCTTGTTTGCATGAATCTTGTGGCTTCTTGGATGCTCTCAGCTGTACTTCGGTCAGATGTGCTTATTTTGTCAAGGAGCCAATCACCAATTCATTCCCAAAGCCACAGAGGTTCAAAAAGCCAAGTGCGTAATTACTCCTTAAGTCAATCTGCAAATTTTGTGGCATCGTAGCAGCAAACAGTTGGCCTGGAAAACATTTATTCATATGCAATGGCCTGCCCAGGGTATGTGTTTAAAGTCGTTAGAAATACTACTTACTGGTCTTGGAGGAAGAAAATCGCATTAGAATCGGAGATTTGTTCAATTATGGGATTGCGGTTTGCGTACATTTAGCTTGTTACAATTCATTTATTTTGTCCGACCTTTATGGGTATCATTGTGTTTTTGTGGTGTGCAGAACAGGCCACACAACCAGAATTGTGTCACAGCAGCTCAGGACCCTGATGGTTTCACCCAAACTTGTGCAGACCCCGGCTGTGTCAAATGTGTGTAGATGTGACACACTCACAAAAGATTCGCTCCAGCTCTTCTGACGCCTGGATTTTTATGAGTCTCCTTTACGCGCACTGTCCTTAACTCGCTGCTCCTTTGCTTTTTCCATTTTTCCTTTCTGGCTTCCTTTTTCTTTTTTCTTCCCTCCTTCCTTCTGTCATCCCCTCGTCTCCTCCTCCTCCTCCTCCTCTCTCTGCTGTATTTGCAGGCAGCTTTAGTGCCAGACACCCTGAGGCAGCGGTAGCGCCAGCGAGTCTTCCCACCTCTGTTTTTGTGGTGGGAGATGACATGTCAAAGCTTTGAAGGGCAGGAGGGAGGGAGGAACTGGAAGAGGAGGGAAGGAGGGAAGGGAACACATCACTCGGTGCGGAGGCAAGCGAGGGACTCTGAGAGAATGTCATGTGGCCTGCAGTCCGCCTCAGATATACTCGCTTTCTCCGGCTGTCTATGTGGGCAGGCAGGAATGGCGACAGGAAACAACCCCCCATCCCCCCACCCACCCACACCCTCCCTCTATTCCTCCCTTCCCTTTATCCACCCCACCATCCACCTTCCCGCCCCTTCTGTTTCGAAGACATGGGTTCATTTTGCCGTGCGTGAATTTCCCCCATAATATTTTTTCTGCTCGCCCACAGGCGTGCCCGTGTGTCGTAACTCGTTCTGTGTGCTGAGGTGTATCGAGGTGTGTTGAGGTGTAAACGGAGGGAGTAGCAGACAAAACATGTTTGATTTCACATCCTTAGGCTTAGCTGTAGCAAAGGGAAAGAAAAACAAAATGTACTGCAAGAAATATATATTTTTTACCTTGCTTCTTTGCTACTTACAGTATGTGTTTACAACATTATCATGTTTTGTGGCTCTAAACAATATTTTGTTAATGACCCCATTTCTGTCTATAATATTACTCGAATAACACGCTAGGGCAGGGCTTTTCAATTGTCAGCCTGAGGGCCAAATCCGGCCCCCCGGCTCAAATCACACATTTTTGCAGCAAATTCCTAAAAACACTGCAGTGTTGCTGTTGTATGGAGGAACTTGGACCACTGTCAACACAATGGCAGATCCTTGCATTGACATTTTAACCTCGATAGCAAAAACATGGAACACTGGGGTCAAAACATGTGGTTTACGTAACTGAGGCGCTCCTCAAGGCACCCCTTTAAGTCCTCTCCTTTTTAGCAGTAACACTTTTTATGTAACTAAGGTGTTGCTGTTGCTTGTTTACTTCAGATGCAGTCAGTAGTCGTTTGTTTAACTTCTTTAGTTATACTAATGGTGTTCCCCAAGGTGCCACTTTAGGACCTCTCTTTTTTCATCACTCGAGCTATTCAACTGGTGAGTACCGTTAAAAAACTTGTGAGAGACTAACATTTCTGCAGCAGATTCTTAAATAACACTAAAGTGGTATTATAGAAATGATCTTTGAATAGCTTTTTTGCAGGAGGTCCTTGAGAACAGCAGAGCGCTCCTGGAACTCTGACAACATAAATAGACCAAAATCAAATGTCTACTGTTGAGAACGCTGGTTTTCTGGAATATACAAAATAAGACTAAGAATTAGAGATGTCCGATAATGGCTTTTTTGCCGATATTCCGATATTGTCCAACACTTAATTACCGATTCCGATATCAACCGATACCGATAGATACAGTCATGGAATTAACACATTATTATGCCTAATTTTGTTGTGATGCCCCGCTGGATGCATTAAACAATGTAATAAGGTTTTCCAAAATAAATCAACTCAAGTTATGGAAAAAAATGGCAACATGGCACTGCCATATTTATTATTGAAGTTACAAAGTGCATTATTTTTTTTAACATGCCTCAAAAGAGCAGCTTGGAATTTTGGACATGCTCTCCCTGAGAGAGCATGAGGAGGTTGAGGTAGGTGGGGGTGGGGGGTAGCGGGGGGTGTATATTGTATCGTCCCGGAAGAGTTAGTGCTGCAAGGGGTTCTGGGTATTTGTTCTGTTGTGTTTATGTTGTGTTACGGTGCGGATGTTCTCCCGAAATGTGTTTGTCATTATTGTTTGGTGTGGGTTCACAGTGTGGCGCATATTTGTTAAAGTTGTTTATACGGCCACCCTCAGTGTGACCTGTATGGCTGTTGACCAAGTATGCATTGCATTCACTTGTGTGTGTGAAAAGCTATAGATATTATGTGATTGGGCCGGCACGCAAAGGCAGTGCCTTTAAGGTTTATTGGCGCTCTGTACTTCTCCCTACGTCCGTGTACACAGCGGCGTTTTAAAAAGCATTTTGAAACCGATACCGATAATTTTGAAACCGATAATTTCCGATATTACATTTTAAAGCATTTCTCGGCCGATAATATCGGCAGTCCGATATAATTGGACATCCCTACTAAGAATGAAGTTTGGCTCCCCGGTCCTTAGTTTTTTCAAAATGTGTCCTCCAAAACAATTTAGTTGAATATCCCTGCTCTTGAGGCTATGGGTGACTGCAACCTAGTGAGTCCCTCGCCACTTCGCACTTCGAAGATCACAGCTTTTAAAGGTGACTAATTATGTGGGTGTTATTTCATGTCTAGAAGGATTTTTTTAATGTTAACAAAATTATTCAGAAAGTATTAAACAGACTTTTTAATGTTTTAGCTTTGAAAATATTTAATTTATTATTTATAATTTCTAAATTGTGGCAATTAATTGACCATGGCCAGGCCCAGAACCAATAAACAGCGATAAACAAGGTTTTTATTGTATTACTTTTGGCAACCAGAGGTAGGTTTGGCTATGGGAGCCTTGAGTGTGTGAAAAAAACACAAATAAAAATGCATTGAAGTTATTATGAAAGGATATAATAATTGTATTTACTTTAAATAATCATGTATGAACAATAAACAAAAAGACTACATTGATAACTACAATCAGTGCCGGCCCAAGCCTCCATGGGGCCCTAAGCAAAATTAGATTTTGGGGCCCTCTATTTCTGCCAATAATATTGATTGATCATTCACACACCTACTATAAACTCATTGCGGCTCTGGCAGTGTTGTTTACATTATCCTATTGTCAGCCTGGCATGTCTTTACAAATGACATGTCATTTATAAAGATATGGGGGTGGCCCAGTTTATAACATAAATAATACCAATGAATGAACGAATGATGTCCAGAGTTGCCACATATGGTTCCTAATCTTAAAATGTAGAAAACATTCAGCTACAAGAGTGGCCTGGGGTTGAACAGTCCAAGTGATAAAGCTTTGCATTTACGGTAAAAGTGTCATCTTGTCTCATCAGTCTTGTACATATTAGTCTTTAATTACTAGTTTATATTTTTAGTTAATTGTTCATATTTAATGTTTACTTTGTACAAAGAGAGCGCAGTCTACTGAAGTTAAATTCTCAATAGTTTTCCCCTTTGAAAGACGCAAGGGAAATTCCTTCCATTTCACCATGTTGCTACAATGATCTTCACTGTTTTCATGCTGTTTCAGCAGTGCACCTATGTTGACCCAATCCAGCTGTCCCTCGGCTGCCAGTTTTTAGGACTTTTTGGAAAATAATTTGCAGCAAAAGCAATAGACTGCATCTTTACTTCTTGAATAAGTCAGCCAGCTATGCTTGACTTTTTCTCCATTGACTAGCTGTCTGTAGGTATAATGATAATGAAAACTTCGGCCATCATGCCGTTTGGGGAATGAAAAGTTCTCCTTAATAGACAGTGGTCCTCTGATCACCTGCTCAGTCCTGTCTGAATCTGAGAGGAAAGAAGGCCACTCAACTGGGTCAACTGGCGGAGCTGATGATGGTCCATGGTGTGAAGGGGACGTTGTGGTGGAAGTTGCTGAGGAAGTGACCAAAGAAAGACAATGACTAGGACCTATAAGGTCATTAAATTGCACTGTTGGACATAATTATTAATCTCAGAATGTTCTGCAGTACAATGAGCAATTACAAAGGGTGTTTTGCAGTTAACTTACTAGATAAATCAGCTGTGGTTTCAGACATGGAGGGGACAGTGGGCACAGAGGGTGGAGGTGTGTGAGAGATATGGACCTAAGATGAAATACATACATACATACATACATATAGGCACACATATTAATGAGATACTTTGACTATATTAATTTCCCTTCAAGTGTAATGTTTATACTAAGAAATTAAATGTATACCGTGACAGTCTTTTCCTCACCTGATTCATCACTCACAGTTGAGCCTGAGGATGTGGACTGGCTCTGGGCTGATTCTGTGCCTCCAAAGTATTTTAACAATGCTCCTGGGGAAGTTTCACATAACTTATGAGTTGATGTAAAAAATAATGTTTATTTTACTCAAATAAATTACCGTGCTCTGCTGCAAACAATTTGTGCAAACAACATATCTCACTAGTAACCTGATGCTAAAAACATATTGCTAGCACCTGATGCTAAAAACATATTGCTAGCTAGCTAACGTCACCTAGCTAAAGCTAATTACAGCTACAAATCTCTTTGATAAACTTTTTATTACCAAGTCATGCAAACATACCTTTATCATGGCATTTTTTCTCCTCTTCCACTTTCTTCTTCTTCTTCCTTTTTTCTGCACCTGAAGGATATGTCCTTTTTTGTGACATTGTTTTGCCTCTATCTGCGCTTTTGATGCCCAGTGCGCACTGGCATTGCACGGCGGGCGGCAAACGTCACAGGTGCAGCAGAGGCAGTTTTACATTTAAAGAGAGGCAGGAAGAATCACTAGGCCTAGATCAGCAGCAGCACTCTGTTGACCTAAAATTGTGTTTTTGTACAATAATATATCTTTGATCATTTAGAAATCATCAGTCAGACTCGTACATGCAAAAAATAAAAAATAAGAAATTTTTGTTAATTGCTTTTGGGGGCCCCCTGGTGGCCGCGGGGCCCTAAGCAAGCGCTTAGTACGCTTATGCCTTGGGCCGGCTCTGACTACAATTCAGTTGTCATGTTCAAAAGTCATGTGTCTATATTCCAGATAATTTCCAGAGTTTACATGAAAAGGAACAACATATGTTGATAAGTCCAAGGGGGGAAGAACAGTTTTGGATATATCCTACTGCAGTGAAGCCCATTTAAAACTGCTATGTGGCATTAATTTAAACCTAAACATAACACATTAAATATAAACTTAAATAGTATTGTTGGTTTAGAAATACCGGTGTAAATCTGCCACGATGACATAGTTTGAAACAATGCTAAATCAGCAATTATCTCTATGGACTTTTGAATGGACATGACCGTGACGCTGCTAAACCTAACTAAAACTATAACAGAGTCAAAAACTCACCGCAGATGGTCATAAACATGCCACCCACCCCGTCCCCTAGTTGTTGTGGCCCTTAACAACCGTATAAGGCAAGGGTAGGGAACCTATGGCTCGGGAGCCAGATGTGCCTCTTTGATCACTCCATCTGGCTCGCAGATACATCTTAGCGCCTTAAAACATTCTCATGCATTTTGTTCCATCCCTCCATTCCCTACCGATTGGTTTCAGGACAGGGTTTGACTCCAGCTACCTGCAAGGCTTGAACCAATCACAGCTACACGTGTTGTGAGGTCAAGAAGTAAACGCCCCACCTTTCAATCAAATATCAAGCTCGAAAGTTTATATGGATAAAATCCGTTTTAAAAAGATGAGTACCGTAAATTTCAGGACAGATAGAGAAAATATATAAAGATAAATAAATAAAAATTCTAGTCCATGTTTGCTTCTCCTTCTCACATCATAACCCTTGTTACATTGAATGAGTTTAAAGCTTCTGTGAAAGGACTGCAGTCTACCTTGTCTGTATGCATGTGTCATGTGAGCACGTTTTAATGTTGTACATTTAATGTTTTATGTGTTGTTTACTGTTTTTTAATGTAACCTTGCTGCTGCCCTCTTGGCCAGGTCTCCCTTGGAAAAGAGATCTTTGATCTCAATGGCATTTTTTACCTGGTTAAATAAAGGCCAAATAAAAAACAAAACAAAAAACATCTGACACGCATAAAAACCAACCTACGATTACGTTTAACGGATGGAAGCCTCAACGCCTCCATGAAGCTTAACCTCACCGTGTATAAATGAGACTACAAAGCCATCAGCAAAACAATACAGCACCAGAAGTCACATTAAAGATAAGATGTATTCGATGTATTATTTGTTTGTATTAACGTTATTAAGAGGAGAACATTTAGACGTATTATAGTCTAAAATTGTCCTAAGAAGCCTGCATTTAGTTGTTTTCATTTAAAAAAAATATCATGTGGCTCTGATGGAAACACATTTAAAAATATTTGGGGATTTTCTAATAATGTCTATACTGTAAACCTTGAGTTGTTAAAGTTCAAGTGCACCTCTCTCCTCGAGTGTGTATGAGTGAATGTGTGCCTGTATGAAGGGTCTGCGTGAGCAAAGTATGACTGTCAAATGTGATTTTAACTGTAAAATTCAATAAAAATATATTTGCAACAAAAAAAATATTTGGGGATCATGGCTCTCACAGGCAAAATGGTTCCCGACTCCATCCATGCAGGGCTGGCCCCGTGTGTAATTGAATTTGCCAGCTTGTTCGGCAGCGCACAATCAGAGTACCGTATTTTCCGCACTATAAGGCGCACCTAAAAACCACAAATTTTCTCAAAAGCTGACAGTGCGCCTTATAACCCGGTGCGCTTTATATATGGATAAATATTAAGATTCATTTTCATAAAGTTTAGGTCTCGCAACTACGGTAAACAGCCGCCATCTTTTTTCCCCGTAGAAGAAGCGCGCGGTGCATGCTGGGATATGTGACGTTTCATTTCCATTTGTGTGTTTATGTAAAGACCCCAAAATGGCTCCTATTAAGTGTGTTGTCTGTCTAATTATAAATAATGCAGACGAGGCGTGTTAACTGAGTTCTCAACGTTTACTCACAGCGTGCTAACTGCCAGCATACAACGCTTCTCAGGGCTACCGCGCATGCTCGTAACTATCGTTGCATGCTGGGTAGTGTAGTTGTTATATTTGCTAGCTCATAACAGCACATTGAGAGACACGCTTACGCGCTTAATTCAATACTCGCCGTCATTCCGGGTGGATTGACAAAAGACCTCCAGCCGCTAGATATTGGTGTCAACAGGGCATTCGAAGCTAGACTGCTAACTGCGTGGGAACAATGGATGACAGAAGGCGAACACACCTTCACTAAGACGAGGAGGCAGCGCCAGACGACGCCAACATCTGCCAGTGGATCGTAAATTTGCCCAACTTTTCACTTCGGACACCGAAGACGAAGGATTTACGAATGAAGAATAACTTCAGAAAGTGAGCGCTATGTTTATTTTGTGTGTTGTGACATTAACGTTCGAGCAACATTATGTTGCTATTGCTCTGCACTATTTTGAATTTTACTATGTTTGTGATTGCACATTTGCGTACATTTTGGGAGTGAACAGAGTTGTTAGAACGCTGGTTTTTAATATATTATTAAAGTTTGACTGACCTATCTGACTGTTTTTTTGACATTCCCTTTAGCGCAGCGTAGGCGCGGCTTATAGTCCGGGGCGGCTTATTGGTGGACAAAGTTATGAAATATGCCATTCATTGAAGGTGCGGCTAATAATCCGGTGCGCCTTATAGTGCGGAAAATACGGTACTTACAAGCAGACACAGTGTGTAGACAGAAAAGGGAGAATGGACGCATTTTGGCTTAAAAACTAATGATGAAGGTGAATCTATAACACTGTTATAACACTGTGCTTTAAAACATGGCTATCTAGTTGGCGGCTAATTTCCATCTGCAATCGGCAGTGTTTTAGCGTCTTCTAAATCACTAATCGTCACCTCCATGGCGACAAATAAAGTGAGTTTTTTTACAACTATCATCCCTGCAGGATGAGGAATAGCTAAACATGCTTAGCTACACACCGTAGGAGGATACCATAGCTCACCGACGTCACAATGTAAACAAATGCCATGGGTGGATCTAAACCTCACATCCACTGTAATGATACAAAGTACAAGAGCTTAGCTAGTCGATACTACTATGATTACATCAATATTTTTTATCGTCACAAAATATTTTTATTTTTTTTATTTTTTTTAAAATGTTTTAAATTCATGTTATATTCATAAACTCAGGAAATACGTCCCTGGACACATGAGAACTTAAATTATGACCAATGTATGACCTTGTGACTATGGGGCGGTATGGCGTAGTGGGTAGAGCAACCGTACCAGAAACCTGAGGGTTGCAGGTTCGCTCCCCGCCTCTTACCATCCAAAATCGCTGCCGTTGTGTCCTTGGGCAGGACACTTCACCCTTGCCCCCGGTGCCACTCACACCGGTGAATGAATGATGAATGATAGGTGGTGGTCGGAGGGGCCGTAGGCGCAAATTGGCAGCCACGCTTCTGTCAGTCTACCCCAGGGCAGCTGTGGCTATGAACGTAGCTTACCACCACCAGGTGTGAATGAATGATGGCTTCTCACTTCTCTGTGAAGCGCTTTGAGTGTCTAGAAAAGCGCTATATAAATCTAAGTCATTATTATTATTATTATTATTATTACTTGGTATTGGATCGATACCTAAATTTGTAGTATCATCCAAAACTAATGCAAAGCATCCAAACAACAGAAGAATAAGTGATTATTAAGTTTTAACAGAAGTGTGGATTGAACATGTTAAATCGGAAAATAAACAAATATTAACAGTAAATTAAAAAGTAGATTAATAATAAATTTTTACAGCTTGTCCTTTATAATTTTGACAAAATATTAGAATGGGGAATGACACAATATGTTACAGCATACGTCAGCAGACTAATCAGGAGCATTTGTTTGTTTACTTACTACTAAAAGACAAGTTGTCTTGTATGTTCACTATTTTATTTAAGGACAAGATTGTTCTTTGATTGCAATAAGAAACATGTGTTTAATGTACCCTGAGATTTTTTGTTAAAATAAAGCCAATAAAGCCATTTTTTGTGGATCCCTTTATTTGGCCCTTAATGCCGATACCAAAACATTGCTATCAAGACAACCCGACTTCGAAGTATTACTTCCACCGATCCACCACATCCATAGTCAACATCAGCAGCACATTGTCCCCACTATACACGGTGTTGACAGTGCACTTGCTCAAGGACACCTTGACATGAGCTTGCCTGGCCGGCAAACTCATTTGAACCAATAATCCTCCAGTTACCAGGCGGAAACTCTACCCACTGAACCAAGTTGACTAATCACAGCCTTTAAAACGTGAGGTTAGATGTTTTTTTTTGTTGAGGTGGTGTAGTTTAAGCTGGTCCCATGCAGCTGTAGCATAAACCGAGTTTGACACGAGCACATGAAAGGTTTTATAAGTTTAAAAATGTTATTTTTGGACAACAAAATAATCGTTACAAGTTCGCTGAGTGGAGGTGTGCCGATACCGATGATAGGATCGTATTGGGGCCGATATTTGCTTTTTTTTTAATTGATCAGGGATCGGCTGATGAGCTGCTGAGCCCGGCCAATCTTAATGGCAGCTGTGTCCCAATGTTTACATGGATCGTACAAAGATTGTACTTTAAGGAGTCCTTCAAAACGAATGCATGCGCACAAAGTAAGAGTTTAGTTTTTTTCTTTCAAGTATCATTGGAGGACTAGAGAAAAAGGAATGGCTAATATTTTGCTTGCTCTTATTTTTATGTAATATTTTTTTGTGTCGTTTTTGTTATTGTTTACGAACTCAGAGAGTCCTAAGTGTCGGGATACAGGGAGGCTTTGAAGGCAAAACACAAATTATTTAAATGGGAGCCAATTTTGTTTAGTTCTTGTGCACAAGCCATTTTATTTCAGTAAAAAAAAAAGTTTATGTAGCATTCAGTACCACACATTTTATACATCATCTGATTTAAAATAATACCAGCAATTTTAGATTTAATAATTAAAGCTTTATAAAAACGTGGTATTGTTTTTACATTAGTTACAGTACTTGCTATAAAATATTTTCAGTTTCTATTCTCTTTTGTCAAAGTATTGTATCAGGACTCGAAATTGTATCGGATCTGAAGCCAAAAATGTTGATACTACTACTGCTAAATGTATGTAAGTGTAAGTAGGACCCAGCTACAACAATAATGTACATCAGTGCAGATACCAGCACATTGTTTGTGTTTGTAATGCATTCCCAGTAAAGTGTACACAAGAGGAGCAGTTGGTATACTATAGGGTTGTATGGTATACCGCTATTGGTATAGTACCGTGATACTAATGAATCATATTCGGTACTATACCGCCTCTAAAAAGAACTGGTGCCCCACTCCCCCGTCGTCATGTCGTGTCATTGTTGGTTAACGAGCAGAGGAGCATGTTCGGCAGTGCACAATCACGGAGTACTTACAAGCAGACACAGTGTGTAGACAGAAAAGGGAGAACGGATGCATGTTGGCTTGAAAACTAACGATAAAGGTGAAGTTATAACACTGAAACGCCCTCAGGAAGAGGTGCTTTAAGACATGGCTAGCTAGCTAGCGGCTAACGTCCACCCGCAGTTGGCAGTGTTGTAGCTACTTCTAAATCACTAATCCTTGCCTCCATTGCGACAAATAAAGTACGTTTCTTGCAAGTATCATCCCTGCAGGGCGAGGAATAGTTAAACATGCTTCACTACACACCGTAGCTCACCGGTGTCACCGCTGATGTCGTTCCTGAATGTAAACAAATGCCAAGGGTGGATCTACAACTAACATCCACTGTAATGATACCAAGTACATGAACGTATAGTAGTCAATACTACTATGATTACATCAGTATTTTTTAGCATGACAACATTTTTTTTTAATTAACATAATGTTTATCCATCCATCCATCCATCCATTTCCTACCGCTTATTCCCTTTGGGGTCGCGGGGGGCGCTGGAGCCTATCTCAGCTACAATCGGACGGAAGGCGGGGTACACCCTGGACAAGTCGCCACCTCATCGCAGGGCCATAATGTTTATAAACTCAGGAAATATGTCCCTGGACACATGATGACTTTGAATATGACCAATGTATGATCCTGTAATGACTTGGTATCGGATTGATACCTACATTTGTGGTATCATCCAAAACTAATGTAAAGTATCCAAACAACAGAAGAATACATGATTATAAAATTTTTAACAGAAGTGTAGATAGAACATGTTAAAAGAGAAAATAACCAGATATTAACAGTAAATGAACTAGTAAATTAATAATTCATTTTCTACCGCTTGTCCTTAATAATTTTGACAAAATAATAGAATGGAAAATGAAACAATATGTTACTGCCTATGGCAGCAGCTAAAGTTAAAGTCCCAACGATTGTCACACACACACTGGGTGTGTTGAAATTTGTCCTCTGCATTTGACCCATCCCCATGTTCACCCCCTGGGAGGTGAGGGGAGCAGTGAGCAGCAGCGTGCGCCGCGCTCGGGAATCATTTGGTGATTTAACCCCCAATTCCAACCCTTGATTCTGAGTGAGGGGAGGCAATGAGTCCCATTTTTTGTAGTCTTTGGTATGACTTGGCCGGGGTTTGAACTCACAACCTCCCAGTCTCAGGGCGGACACTCTAACCACAAGGCCACTGAGCTAAATTAGGAGTCTTTGTTTGTTTACTTACTAACAAAAGATAAGTATATGTTCACTACTTTATATGAGGAAAAACTTGCAATAAGAAACATACGTTTGATGTACCCTAAGATTTTTTTGTTAAAATAAAGACAATAATCCAAATTTTTGTGGTGGCCTTTATTTACAAAAGTAACAAAAAGTATCAAAATATATTTTGGTTCCGGTACCTGTACCAAAATATTGGTATCGGGACAACACTAGTATACTATATACTGTATATACTGTAGTGACATTGCCACTCCTGGTGTGGCATGCATTCTACAGTTCTTTCAGCGTCAAAAACATACTTTAACTCATTGGTACACTGCAGTATTTTTTTATTGGTTGGCATGACTTGTCTCTTGGCATATGCACAAGTTTATAGTTTGGGTTTACCCAGTGGTGCGCTAATTTTAGTATCGGAGCAGCGGGGATTTGCACTGTGGCAAACATATGCTCTGTTTCATGTATGGCCTTTAACGCACATACACTCCCAGTGATTTCTCCCAGTCAAGCAAATAAAATGATGAAAGGATCAGAGAGGGATTTTGCTGTGGGCTTTACCCAAAAAAAGTTTTCCATTGACTTTTGATATGAGTGTCAGGAGGCACATGGCTTGTTGTTCTTCCATGTGGCTGTTCTACAAGTTCGATAAACGTATGTAGACAAAACCAAAAGTGTGACATTTAACAAGTGTATTCGTCCAAACTGTACCTGACAAACACGCCTAAGCATTTTTCATTTATCCTAGAGCTGGAAAGACCAGCTACAGGTAAATAACCTGTAGCAAAAAAACACAGAGCTTGTCTTTAATTATTTGCCAACTCTCACAAACACAGTCAGCTCCCACTTACCTGTCATGAAGCTAAACAAGGTCGTCAAAATATTCGAGATGCTCTTCGTATGATGCATTGCTGTTAACTATTAGTAGCTTAATGACAGCGTCGTTCAAATCTGAACATGAGTAATTGTTGAAGAATTGTTGACATAGCTCCCGAATAACATTTCATTAGTTTGTGCGCGTTCATCATTAGCAAATTTGGTTTTTCGGAGTAATTACCAGCATTAGTAAATTGACAGATTACAGGGCCCGAGCAGCGATATTGTTGCACCCGCTATGAGCAAGACAAGGTGTTATTAGCAGGTGTGTCATCCTTGCTATTGCTGCGTCGTCACATACAAACATTCATTTAAAAAAAAAAAAAAAAATTTTTTTGTTTTGCAGTTCTATCATTGACTATAATAAGGATCATTCTTCAGTGTCGACATGTGATCACATTATTGTCACCAGCTTTTGTTACAGTGCAGGAAATATGCTAAAAGCATTAAGAAATAGCTCCTGGCTGCAGATGTGAATGAGCACATCAATTTTGTCTCAACTTTTTTTTTCTTCCCTAACCCCCCATCCCCCACTCCCCGTCTTTCGTGTTGCGTCTAAATTTTCCATGCCTGGCCTCCCTACTGCTGAGAGTGCTGTTCTTCGAAGCCGCAGTATATTTTCAAGCAAGGTCGGGGGAGAGACGAGAGTCTCCAAAATCGGGCACAAGACTCCCAGTGTTCCACTGTTCAGCTTGCTCTTGGCAGCGAGTCCTGACCAGAGAGGTCTAGCTGGCCGCAGCCACTATGAGAATGTGTGCTACGAGCGTGTGCGTGTGCGTGTGTGTGTGTGTGTGTTTGTGCATGACCATATGCGTTCCCCAACCCCTCCTATATCCAAATAGCCTTGGTTGACTCATTTATGAGCTCTCCCACGCAGCAACAGTACCTGGATGTGAGTCAAACTTTTTTTTTTTTTTTTTTTTTTTTTTTAATTCTAGTTTCTGTTTGAAACCCTTAAAATCCATACCCGCCTTGTGTTGTTTCCTCAGTAGATGTGGGTCCAAGCTTCCTAGTTTTGACAAATCTAGACACACAAGTAGTTCAGGGGGAGCTACACCCTAAAATTGATTCCATATTTGGATGACGGTGGTGAGGTCATCCCTTTGCGAGGAAGGAGCTTAAGGTGGTGATTGTGACAATCCTCGGATTACATCCATTTTCTGCTGCTGCTGTTTTAAAATGTCAAGTCATAAAAGCAGGACTGTTTGTCTTCAATCGTAACATGAAGATCCTGTGGATTATGTTTTAATGGAGCACACATCAAACCTCACACTCGATTAACACATATGGGCATGACTAGTGTTGTCCCGATGGAAATATTTTGATACCGGTACCAAAATTATTTTGATACTTTTCTAAATAAAGAGGACCACAAAAAATTGCATTTTTGGCTTTATTTTAACAAAAATTCTTACGGTACATTAAACATATGTTTCTTATTGCATGTTTGTCCTTAAATAAAATAGTGAACATACAAGACAACTTGCCTTTTAGTAGTAAGTAAGCAAACAAAGGCTCCTAATTTAGTCTGCTGACGTATGCGGTAACATAATTTTCCTTTCTATTATTTTGTCAAAATGATTAAGGACAAGTGGTAGAAAATGAATTAGTAATCTACTTGTTCATTTACTGTTAATATCTGCTTACTTTATCTTTTAACATGTTCTATCTACTATTAAAATGTAATAATCACGTATTCTTCTGTTGTTTGGATACTTTAGTTTTGGATGATACCACAAATTTAGGTATCAATCCGATACCAAGTAGTTACAAGATCATACATTGGTCATATTCAAAGTCCTCATGTGTCCAGGGAGTTTATAAACATAATATCAATTATATAAAACCGAAAGAAGATGTGATGCCATAAATATTGACGTAATCATGGTAGTACCGACTAGATACGTTACTGTACTTGGTATCATTACAGTGGATGTCAGGTGTAGATCCACCAATGGTGTTTGTTTACATTTTGACGCCGGTGAGCTACGGTGTGTAGTGAAACATGTTTAGCTATTCCTCGTCCTGCAGGGATGATTCTTGTAAGAAACATACTTTATTCATCGCCATGGAGGCGAGGATTAGTGATTTAGAAGTAACTAAAACACTGCCGATTGGGGCTGGACTTTAGCTGCTAGCTAGCTAGCCATGTCTTAAAGCACCTCTTCCTGAGGGCGTTTCAGTGTTATAGCTTCACCTTTATTGTTAGATTTTAAGCCAACATGCGTTCGTTCTCCCTTTTCTGTCTAGACACTGTGTCTGCTTGTAAGTGCTCCGTGATTGTGCACTATGGAACATGCTCGTCTGCTCGTAAAACCAGTAATGACACGACGTGACGACAACGGGGGCGCGGCGGACCGGTACTTTTCAGAGGCGGGATATAACCGAATATGATTAATTAGTATCACGGTACTATACTAATACCGGTATACCATACAACCCTAGACATGACATAGGGACAGTCAACTGAATTGTTTTGGGGGCCACATTTCCAGAAAGCTAAGGACATCCCCCTTCACTATTAGTCTTATTTTGTATATCCTGGAGAACCAGCGACCTACAGTGGACATTTGATTTATGTGTGTATGTTTTGTCAGAGTTACCGCTTTGCACTCTGCTGTGTTTTAAGGACCTTTTGCAAAAAAAATCTAGTAAAAGATCATTTCTATGTCAGCACTCTAGTGTTTTTAAGAATCTGTGTGTGAGTCCCTCACAAGTTTTTGAACTGAACTCGCGGGCTTCTAGAATAGCCCACATGATAAAAAAAAAAGGGAAAGGCCCTAAAATGAAAGCTTAAGGAACACTACTAGTATAACTAACTTACTTAGACTTAGTTCCTCCCATTCCTATTGGAACATTGGGCGACGAGTGCCTTCCATTTTCTCCGGTCTCTGGCGGCTCTTCTTGGTACGTGCCAGTTGACACCCATCTCTCTTAGGTCTTCCTTGGCTGTCTGTCTCCACGTCTTCTTCGGCCTCCCTCTCTTTCTTATTCCACCTTTTGGCATCCAGTCCATTGCCACACTTGCCGGTCTCTCTCTTGGCAGTCGGAGTACATGCCCTATCATTCTCCTCCTCCTTTCGGAGACAATGTCAGAAAGTGCTGCTTCACCTGCTCTTCTCATCACTTCATCGTTGGAGATGTGGTCTCTCCAGGAGATCTTCAGAATGGATCTGAGGCATCGTCGGTGGAAGACATCCAGCTTGTTGGTGATACTGGCTGTCTTGATCCACGTCTCACAGGCGTAGGTTGCTGTTGGTATGACCACTGACATGTAGAGGCGTAGCTTAATGGCCGACCGGATGTTTCGGAGCTGTTGGAACACTTCTGCAGCTTTGCCAATTCGGTTATTGACATCTTTCTCCACGTCTCCTGTACTTGAGATGTTACTTCCAAGATAGGTGAAGTCGTCAACATACTCTATGTCATGTTCGTCTATAGTGAGTGGTGGAAAGTGTTGTATTTGTCCAACGGCCATGGCCTTGGTCTTTTCTTGGCTTATCTGTAGTCTGTATCTTTTTCTCCGTGCTCATGGAGATTGTTGGTCATCTCTTGGAGTGCACGCTGATTATGGCTTACTAGAGCCAGGTCATCCGCAAAGTCTCGGACTTGCTGCCAAAGTCTTCTTCATCACAAAGTCAATGACAATTATGAACAGCAATGGCGACAAGATGCAACCCTGTCTCACACCGGTCACAATGTTGAAGTCATTGGTTGTATAACTAAACAAATCGAAATATTGACTTCTGATGGCATCTGAAGTGAATAAGCTAAAGCAACAACTTAGTTACATAAATCACATTCTGAAAAAAATGTGTAAGTGACAGAGAAATTAAAGGGGTCATGGTTTTTTCCTACATTTAAAATTACTTCCTCGATTAGAATTTTGCATTGATTTTGTTTGACAGACCATCTTCAAGCCGCTTCCTGACTGTCTCTTCATATTGCGTCTTAGTTACGTGCCAAAGCCCTCTTCCTGGCCAAGCCCCATTTGACCGTCTTTCCACCCTTTTTTAAGGTTTCCATATCGACTGACAAATACAAGTTAGAACTGAATGCTACTTTTTTGTTAGAAATGGCAACAGCGGAAGATTGTAGCAAGCATGTGCATGTATGAGCCAGTCTGCCCTACAACAAGATGATAGAGAATAATAAGGGACTTATTGATTACAACTTTAGACTACAACTGAATAAAAATGGGGAAATCTCTATCATATATCGAGATATCCCCTGATGTAACTCGGGCGAAATCAGTCACTAAAGGCTCGTTTGGAACACGTTTGGTAGAAAGCAATGTTTTATAAATATCTCTGTCGTGCCTCTATGGTTTAGTTTCACATTTTTGGGACTTAGGTCCCGCCTCGAGGCATGTGTAAGACCTAAAGTCTCCCCTTACTTTATTGGTTCAAGTCGTATTTAACTGAGCGATGGATTTTTTTCTGTTAAACTTGGGCCATTTGCATTCAAACAAGTCCCCCTTGGCTATGGCATGCCCCAAGGTTCAATTGTAGGTCTTGTCTTGTTCTCACTGTATTTTGTTGCCACTGGGTTCCGTACAATATTTTTTTTTCATTGCTTTGCAGATGACATGCAAATATACCTTCTCTTGAGATCAAAAAAACATAATCCTTCAAAGCCTTGCAAAACTGCTTACATCATGTAAAAAAAACGGCTGTTTATTATTTTCTTAATTTCAAGGCAACTTACAGTAACATTTTTCAGAGCAAAAATATATCAAGAACACCACCGGCGAGCTTATGTTACAATTAGTGGTTTATTAGAACACATTTGTTTGACATTTGTCTCTATTTTTCACAATTACAAAATTTACGTAATAAACATTTTTACCGGCCCGAATAAAATGATTGCCGTTTAGGGAAGTCATTCACCCCGTCTTGTCAACACGTACGCTTATTCTCCTGTAAGATCACTGAGGTCCTGTGACCAGTCTCTTCCACGTTGCCCTATATAGAAATAAAGGAGAGGTGACCGAGCATTTGCAGTTGCAGGCCCCACACCAGACCTGGGCAAATTAAGGCCCAGGGGCCTGTTCATGCGGCCCGTTAAGCTTTTCAATCTGGCCCGCTGATCATTCCCAAATAATTTTCTTAGATCTTTAAGATCGAAACTGTAGCTGCCATTATAATGTGCAATGATGTTTTCAAATTACCGTAAGTCTTGAACTATACAAAGTATTTCAATGGTTGTAATCTGCGCTTTTGCATGATATACTAGTTACTATGGTAATCTAATGAGTAGTTCCAGAGCGGCCAACTTGAAATGCGGGTGTCAGGGACAGACGCGGAAGAAGATTTTTACAACCAAGTTCTAAAGCTTAGTGATATATCAGATGTATCAGATTGTAGGTGGGTTTTTTTTTACCCTTCACGTTCATATTTCGCTGTGTTTGTTGCATTTTAGTTGCGTTTCGCTTGATTGTAAAATATGTCGATCAACAGTGTGACGTTCATATGTTGTCAATATTCAGTGTTTTATCGTTCATGGTTAATATTGTGAATCTCACATTCTTTATTTTCTTGTACATTCTGGGTGTCTTTCAGTAAAAAAATTTAAAATTCCATTCCGTTTTTTAAGGCGGTCTGTCATAACGTTTTAGCATTCAATCAGACATGATTGTGAGTTTTTGTATTAGTGTTTCTAAAAATAGATATACCGGCCCCAAGACACATTTTTATTTTTAAATTTGGCCCCCCAAGTCAAAACAATTGCCCAGGCCTGCCCTACACTGTGGAACTTTCTCCCCTTGCAAATTAAAACTGCCACATCTGTGGAGTATTTTAAATCCGCTCTTAAAACACATTTTTATGCACTGTTTGTTTTTAAAACAAGCTGAGCGAGACTTTTTTTTTTTTTTAGTAATTTTCAATAATGTCTTAAATATTTTATCTACCTCTTTTTTAGTTTTTATCAGCCTATTTTATTTTATTTATTTTTTTTACACGTTACATGTTTTTATTCATTTTACTAGCCAATTTTTGGTTTATCTTT